>NC_068983.1:74166335-74170883 GCF_001194135.2 Octopus bimaculoides
TATATATATATACGTATGTATATTTTTTGCATGTTTATATGTAGTGAAATAAATATATGAGATAACATGATCTCCCGCACCTCCTCAAAAACCACTATAAAAAATACACTTCTATCAACAATTCCAAAACTAATCTTACTTTTTTCTCTCTGGTATCATCCCCTTTTTATCATAAAGCATGTATCTTACAACTCAGTACCCCACCTCCAGACACACACCTAAACTCATCTTTAACAGAATCTTCCTGAAGTTTCTCTTTATGAAATTAAGATAGTTGATTCAGCCACAATTAAAGAATTTGAAAAATATCTGACCATTATATTTTCACCAAAGGTCATCTATTCAAATGGAACCAGCAAGGGAGCACTTCCACAAGCCCTTCATAATACACTCCTTAAACACCCCATCACCTTCCAATTCCTAATCAATTATCTTGTTTTTACTATTCACTATTTTCTTTCAGCTCTTGTTCATCAACACGCTTATTAACAAACCCTAACCCTACCCCAGACGCATCCAAATCTCTTATGTATAGAAAGATACAGCATAACACAGCCTGAGATCAGTTTGACAATCGCTACCGACAAATGTGAGAAAGTTCTCCAGGAAAGTTAAGGAATCTTTAAAAAGTCTCTTCATCGAAGTTAACATAGAACTTACTAGATCTACAAACCAAACTGTAAAATTATATTTAAAAAAAAATTAAATTGATTAGAACTACCAGTGAAGTCATTCTTTTCCTTTTTCCAATTGTGTGTGTGTGTGTGTGTGTGTGTGTGTGTGTATGTTTCTCTTCTGTTTTTAATCATTTAAACTTTTCGTCTGAAGAAGGAGCTGGTTTCTAACAAGGACACAAAACTCCGTCTTCGGAATGTAGATAAGGAAAGCAGTATCACATTTCAAATCTGACAAAAGTCTTGCAGAGTTTTACACTTCCGTTTACAGGCAGTTCTTGTAATGTGCGAGTCAGTTGGTTGATTTCTTTTTCTGAAAATCCAAGCTTATCCAGACGACAGTTAGGTATTTCCTTACAAAATCAAATCCTCCAATTACTATTCGTATAAATGTAAATTTGTAATCTCGATATACAAGCTAAATGTTTCGAAGTAGTTGTCCATAGTTATCTTCTTTCTGATTTTCAGCGAGATATTCACATCAACAGGACAGCTGACCTCTGTGACGGTACACAGTATTTCTTGTCTGTCCCAAATACAATCAACAATATCCGACCTTTTATGCTTACACTTGACAGATGTTTTGGTAGGAATGTACTTCTTGTGTTGATATTTGTGTACGCATTCAATAACAGCGGGGATTCTCTATATTTATTCCAGGACAGTCTTTTTTGTTTCGAAAGGCATTGTCTGTTGTTTTTGCGACAACGTCATGTTGCATAGGTAGGTAATATATTGACGACATTTTTGGGCAGCTGTTAATTATATGTGTGATGTTTTCCACTGAAATATGACGGAATCTATATTTTCGGTTGCATCTTGGAACTTCAAGAGCTTCACTGTCTCTTTTGTTGATTAGGTATTCAGTAACAACCCCCGTTCTTGGATTGCAAGTGCATAGCCTTCGAAGTTTGATGTGATGTAGCGCTTACAAGTCCAAAAGAATCTTCGCTTCATGTCAGTGTTACTATCTTCTTAAAGGCTTCGGGAAATATATCTATGCATGGTCTTGTTTTGGTATGTGGAACGTTTCACCTCCGGGTTTAAAATGTGACACTATTTTCGTTATCTCCATTCCAAAGACGGAGCTTTGTATCTTTGTTAGAAACCAGCTCCTTCTTCAGAGGAAGAATGTAAATGATAAAAAATTGAGTAAATTTGAATGGTATTTAAGTAGCTCACAAAAAGACAGAAATACCAATCTGACACAGTATGAAGAAGGGATTTAATCTGGTTACAATATTTTCAAAAGATACAGAGTGGAATTTGGTCATGATAAATGCTCCTAACTACGAGGGGAAACTACAAACTAATCTATTAGTAAGTCTATCAACTTGGAAACTTAGTGGCGCATTTCCACTGAAATTTCTGTCAAGTGTAAACATGACAAGTCTGATAAACTTGTTTGCGGCGGAAAAGAAAAAAAACAAATATTCTTATTAGAATTTAAACTAAACGTACAACTATGTTACGAAGACAAGTTTACATTAGACATATATGTATGTGTGCATATCTCTCTCTCTCTCTCTCTCTCTCTCTCTCTCTATATATATATATATATATATATATATACGCACACACAACGGGCTTTCACAAAGTTTTTGTCTACCGAACACACTCACAAGGCGCTGATCGGTTCAGGGTTTTAGAAGAAAGTACTTGCCCAAAGTATCGCGTAGTAGAACTGAACCCGAAACCACGTGGTTGCGAAACGAACTTCTTACATTATATCCATGATTGTGCATTCAATAAAAATGTCGTTACATATTTCGATATAACCTTGCAGCATGACAGGTAGTTATTTAAAAAACAGAACACTGAACATTGAAAAAGAGACACGAGAGACAAATTAGTCACACATACATACATACATACATACATACATACATACAGACAGACAGACATACGTACATACGTACATACATACATACATACATGCATGCATACATATAGCTTATATACATACACAAAGAAAAAACAAATATTCTTATTAGAGATTTATAATTTACTTGCGGATGAAGGTGGCGAACTGGCATTTCGTCCGTCTTTATGTTCTGACTTCAAATCCTGCCGGGTTTTACTTTGCTTTTTGGACACTGAAGTCGATGTAACCAATTTACCCTTTTTCCGAAATCGCTAGCCTTGTGCCGAAATTCGAAACCAATTATTAACTTGCAGATGCGAACATCTAATTTAAAATTTGCAAGAAAGATAACATTTACGGATAACTGCTTCGAACACTTTAACACTTAGATTATAATGTATATTTATATCTATAATTATTGCTGCACTTGGCTATGTGAGAAAATATCTAATTGGTAATCTCGAAAAGTTAGATTTTCCAGGCATAAAAAATATGTCGTTAATTTGAATTTACATATACAATCGATAAGCAGAACAATAAAAAATATGCAAGATATATCTAAAGTTCAACATGTAGCGTATATCGTATTTATTATCCAGATTCCAGCAATAGAACCTTGTTTCTTTACTTAAAAAATCCTAGCCCATTTCTTACTAGAAGTATTCAAACAAAAAGGAATAAAGATATACCTACTTAATTACTTGCATAAAACATTTTTTGTCGGGTATAGGATTCAATTTTCGATTTAAACTAAACGTACGACTATGTCACGAAGACAAGTTTACAGTGACAAAAATAACAGTTAATTAGCCAAGCCCCTACTAGAGGTAGAACTGATGTTAACATGTTAAAATAGCTTTGTCTGTAATAATTGAAAAAACGCCTTATTTACTTTCTCCCCGAATGATGGTATAGCTCTAATGTTTTTACATTTATATTGTTTTCTCGAACAAGTTCTATGTATGTACGTGAATTCATATCTACTTGTATGAAAATATACCTACCTACCTACAAACATACATACATATCCATGCGCATAAATCTCCATCTACCTATCAACCTACGTACATGCATATGTTCATACATGCATTCATACACCATATATACATAATACATATCATCCGCATACAAACTTACACATATGCATGTATGCATATATAATTACAAACATATGCATACATAAATATCTAAATTTACGCATGTATCAAAAAGTGGTAATGGCTATGTTACTAAATGTCTTAATGTTTATCCTTTAGAAAGGGAGTTTTTGCAGGTAAAGAAATCAACCAGCTAACGCATACTTTGCAAAACAGTTTGAAAGCGGATCAGTAAAACTGCAGAAGAGTTTTTAAAAATTTAACAAGTAGCATTCCACCAATATTCTTAACTAAATTCCAGTGATAGAGCTTTGTTTCTTAGAAACCAATTCCTTCCCTATAAGAATAATTAAAAGGGTGTTAGCGTATATACATAAACATTGAGGTACAAATTCAACTTCTTTCCATTAATTTTCAACAGAACAACAAACTATATGCTCCGAGGTGGGGAACATTCCGCTTGGTACGCCGGGTGAAATACAAGGATATAAGAACCAAAGAGGGATAACCTTTTTGTGACAGTATGATGAAGCTTTACTTTTACAAATTAAAAGACTTCTGGCTCATATTGGTTTCAAATTTTGGCACAAGGCCAGCAATTTCGGGGTTTAAGTCAATTACATCACCGTGAGTAATCAAGTGGTACTTATTTTTACTTATATTGACCCCCAAGAGTATGAAATGCAACGTCGAACTCGGTGGCATTTGAACACAGAACGTAATGACGGGCATTGATCGGTTCGGGGTTTTAGAAGAAGGTACTTGCCCAAAGTATAGTGTAGTGGAACAGAACCCGAAACCACGTGGTTGCGAAACTAACTTCTTACATTACATCCATGATTGTGCATTCAATAAAATTGTCGTTACACATTTCGGTATAACCTTGCAGCGTGGCAGGTAGTTATTTAACCCC
>NC_068983.1:74171100-74172177 GCF_001194135.2 Octopus bimaculoides
CACACACACACACACACACACACACACACACACACACACACACACACACACACACACACGCACGTACGCACATATATACAGTTTTGACTGCAGGAAAATCGGGAGTTTGAGCTTGAGAAACGAAATGGATATGAGATGTGACAGTCATCGTTCGTTTCATAAGAAGATTAAAGACACAACAGAAATGAAAATAGCTTCAATTATCAATGGGAAAAAAAAAGAACCGTTGGTTGTCTTGAATACTTATATTTTGGTGGAAAATAACAGACAGCGTTGTATATGCTTTTCTGATTGAAATCATAGATGGAAATGCAGTAAACAGCTATCCACTTGCAACCGATTGAGGCTCTAGGATTATTTGAAGCTTACAGTACGCGCATAGCTTAATATTTTTTTAAAAAGTTTTTCATTTAAATGAAGATTAACGTTTCTAGATATCTATACTATTACATACGTCAACAGACTTTTAAGTAAGAGCCTTATTTACATAGTTTCCACTTTAAGATTCTTATTTTGAATCCAGTTTGGATCTATGCGCACATTCAGAGGGAAAATAATCGGAGCTCAAAATGTAGTGTGTCTATACATACATACATGCATGCATACATACATATACACATACGTGCATGCATGCATGCATGCACGCATATAAGATATGAGAAAAATGTAGCTGATGGAATTACATTTATTCCATGGTATTACAATTTCAACTTCGTATGGGTAACAAATCAAACATATATGTATATAAACATAGATGAGAACTATGATCCGTATATATATATATATATATATATATATATATATATATATATATATATATATATATATATATATATATATAGTCATGTCCATAATGAAATGTATATTACATATAATCTCCACGGAAGTAAACATTTTGGATCTTCTGTGTTTGAAACCTGTTACCACTGGAGAAATTCTCCTTCATGCAATTTGAGATAGACTCCCACGCGTGAGAGTTGCTTGAGATAGACGCCTGGATTCTCTGATCCAATTTTACACACACACACACACACACACACACACACACACACGCACACACATGCACACACGTGTGTG
>NC_068983.1:74172187-74182187 GCF_001194135.2 Octopus bimaculoides
CACATGCACACACGTGTGTGTGTGTGTGTGTGTGTGTGTGTGTGTGTGTGTGTGTGTGGCGTGTCTGTGTCGAGGCATGTGGTTTTCTGGTTAGTGCGTTGCACTCATGTTTGTAAAATTATGGTTTCGAATCTTGGACCGGACGATGTGTTGTGTTCTTGAGTCGAGCAAGACATTTCATTTCATGTTACTCCAGTTCGCTCAGCTGGCAAAAGTTAATAATCCTGCGACGGACTGGCGTCCCATCCAGCGGGGAACATATACACCACAGAATTCAAGAAACTGGCCTTATAAGCTTAGGACTCGGGAAGGACCTTTGAGCCTTTTTTGATGTATATATGTATGTGTGTGCATTTGTGTTTGTTCTCTACCACCGTTTGACAGTCGGTGTTTGTTTTCATCTCCTTGAATTTGTGGTTCGGTAAAAAAAAAATAAAGAAAGAAAGAAAAAGACTTATAAATAAGTCAAAGGGTTGATTCGTTTAACTAAAACCCTCTAATACGGTACCCCATTGGACCGCAGTTCAATCACTGAAAGAATTAAATAATAACTGATGCATCGCTGCAGAGCATTAAAACTCTCAAGTTTTCCAAACATTCTAACATTTTGTGACTCGTAATACATATGTGGTCCAACGTGGGGCACAAGTGCATCACGACGCAGTGGTTGTGCTTTACAACATTAGCTACACTTCTCTCGAAGGTTGAAATCAGTAAGTTTCTTAGTCATCCTGGGTATACCACCGTAAGGTCATTATTTCTGTCTTGAAATAAACATTGTTGTTGTTGTTTAGCTACAGGTGTTCCTTGATTGAGTCGACCTATAATTAAAGGTGTTACAACAACTCTCAATGATTAAATTGTCTTTTTATTTCCTTTTTAAACGGTAGGGTGTGATTTGGCTACTACTTCTAACATGTCGACGTAGCTTCAACCTATTTTCTTAATTTTATCACAGATCGAGTTTAAGGGCTGGTTTCAAATCCCTGTTGTGGCTATTACATTTTACATTACAAACACATGTACTGAGGAAACATCTATGCATTGATTGCTTGACCTGGGAGAAACAGAAGTTAACAACCCCTCAAATCATCTGCTGCCATGATATAAGCTAATTAGAAGCATTAGATAATCAAGTACTAGGTACCCTTTAAACGACAGGATTTTTTCAGTTGGAAGTATTGATAGTCGGTATGTTCGATCAAGGTTGATCTGGGGCTAAATAACAATGAACTAATTTTCGTTCATTAGTTAATTAGATTAATTATCTACTGATTATATGCTGATTTCGAATTACCAAGAAGAGAATGTAATATTTCAAGTTTAACTCTTTACTTGCGTATGAAACAAATAGTTGATTTCAAAATTCCATTCAATTCTTCCGGCTTTAAATTAGTGTAACTTTGGTAATTGTTAAGTTTTTTTCTCACACCACCTTTGACTATTTATTTCCGTAAGCGCTCTCAGTATTACAGTCTTCATTGGTCATGAAAATTAACCAGGATCTACATTAGAAATAGAAACTGAAGTAATTTTAACATCATATCAACTTGAAATGCCGGAAGGAAATTTTTAGCGAAGCAAAAGCACTCTTTCTTCAATAGCAAACACGACATGATATCAGAAATATAATTAACTCCTACATTTCTTCAATCCCTTACATTTGTTCCTTTGCTTTACCTATTTTTCCTTATTGTACTTCATTAGAGTTTACCTGAGCAGGTGATAAACATTTTAGCTTAACGAAATTTAATTAGATTCGAATGTGAAATAACATCTGAATTTCTTTTATATCTAACCTTCACGCTGCCGTTGTTGTTTAACCATCAGATCAGCTTTCATCAACTAGATCCACGATCAAAAGCCTTCCAGCCATGAGCATCACATCTTCTTATCAACGATGTATTGGGTTTATATTATCCAAAAGATTATACAGTGATATCTGGTTCCTTAACCTTCATGAAGATCATAGTAAATGTAGGAATGAGACAATGGAGCCCTATATCACAAGGTTAGAATATTTCATCAAAAGTAATGCTTTAACTTCTTTTAGTAATAAGGTAAATTTGCAAGCTCATAAGAAGGCAAACATCATAAATAGTTACTTTTACATATTCAAAAGTATGCAACTGATATTAAATTACTGTTTCAGACTTAAGGTTTTTTTACGTGTATTTTAAGAGTTTTCAGTTGATGTTGAAATTTTGCCGGCGATTGACGGGTTCATCAACCGCGCAACTTTTGGGAAAATGTTAGTGTGTTTTAAAAAAAGAGTTCAACAGAGTGTCTTGCTCCCAAAAGCTATGGAAAATTGGAAATTATTTGGAATGTTTGTGCCTTAAATGGTTCTACAAACATCGAATAATTATGTTTCGTGCTAATACGTATATTTCACTGAAGTTAAAGTGAACACGTATCATTTTAGGGAAAATTAAACTGTATAATTGCTGAAAAGTATAATGTGGGATGAACCTTGAGTAGTTTTTATTTGAAGTTCATGGAATTTTCGATTAGTTGCCTTCTAGATTTCGTCAGAATGAAAGCACTAGATTTAACTGCATAAAAAATGGCAATAGGATTGAGTTAGTTGCTACCGCACTCCCACAGAAATTCTATTTCCGTTCTTCGCTCTTTCTATCTACAGTGAACTCTGACCGTCAGAGCTGGCTGCTCTATTGCCACTAAAGAACTTCCCACTAATTTGCTTCTTTTCTCGCTATTCATATCGATCTACCTCCACCCACCTTGCACAAACGACTCTGTCAATTCCTCTATCCCCAGAACATTGCTCTTCTAGAATTTTTACCTGGCCATGTTTTTTCTACAGAAATGAAATTGCAACTAAAAAAGAATCACATTAATTACATCAATCTTACTGGTCATTTAGGGTCTATGAGACCATGGACACAGTCACCTCCTACTGAGTAGAATGAAAAATATTTAAAATTCTTTTACAACGTATTTGATTATAAAACGATACGATACTAACTATTTTACTGCGCTGTTAAAAGTACTGTGAAATAGAAGACAGATCTTCGAGCAGATTAAAACAAAAAATCAAACCAGATTTGAAAATAGAAAATTAACTAATATATCATAGTTGATTTATTAGTAGAAATACCTCTCAGGTGAAGCGATAGCCTCTAAGAACACAAAGCATGAGTTCGGAATCCGTGAAAGTCGATGTACTGTGATTTTAGGAATTTCACTTGAATCTAATTATTATCAAAGAGAACGTTTTCAAAAATATAGATTCATATCTGTTTAGAAATTGTTGCTGGGTAATTAGGTACCAACATGAAACGGTTTAAATCTAATTAAGAAGTCATTATAATAACTTTTTTTAATCGTTTCTATGATTTGGGTCTTTGATGATGATTATGCTTTGTGTAGGCTGACCTCAAACTTAATCAACCGTTTTCCAAATAAAATGTTAATGATTAATAGGTATTTGCTTTTCAGTTAAATATCATAAAGTCATTTTTAATTACGAATGAATGATAGTTTCTTTTACCTTTTCTTTCGTTATTTTTCAAAAGCTAATGGACAAAATCATATATCACAGTAATGAGTTTCTTTCGATGGTCCTTTACATCTAAAAACTCGCTTCTAAGATACCTTTCTTTTATGAACAGAGTTATATCATTTGATTTTTAAACTTTGGCAACACTGAATATTATTTGAAGAATTTCTGTCAGCAAGCCAGTCTACATAATTATTGTATAACGTATAAATATTACTCTCTTTAATCAACCATTAATTATCATTGAAAAATTCTTGATATTTGCACGAAGAGATGAACAACAGATCCAAAGAACATACTATCAGTTTGCCCCTAGCAATTTGTCTGACTTGGATCTGTGTTATTTGATCTTCACACTTACTACCAAAAGTAGACTCTTGACACAATCCGCCACACCATCATTTAGCCCTGCATTTGCCAGTCCTCATTGACAGGAACATCAGGTTGGGTCTCAGCGTAACAGCCAATAATTTGTTTTAACTTTTAAAGACCCTTATTATAGTGCAATAAGTGCGTAAAGTTATGCCTAATCCTCTTTTTCAATTTCGATGAAAACAAAAGCAAAGCGATTATGTTTAAACATTAGAATCAGATCATGGACTCAGTCAAAGTTGAGTAAACAACCACATAACGTAATCCTACAACTCAAAAAGTATAGTGCTTCAGTTTTGAGCTAAGTTTGATAACCCTGTAAAGGTGTATCATTTCATATAAGGTAAATCTTGTACTGGTGCGATTGTAGGATAGCTAACTGAATTCTTCAACTGCATACTTAAGCAAACTTTCGGCGAGCTAAATGCATACAACCTGTTTATAGATTGCATTTTTGGAAGCTCTTAGAAAATTGTGAAGGGTAGAAACCTATAAATTTGATACATCCTACAGTTTTACTGATTGTTAATCATAACCAAAACAGATCATGCTTTAAAATTCTATGGAGAGTAAAATGGCTACGAGTAATATATTTGCGGAGAGTTTTAGAAATCTGACAGAGGAATCTGAAAGCAACTTGAACTAATCTGAACTAAAATTCTTATATTTCAGGCATTTGTATTTGGTTGGAATGCTGAGGTTGTATTGAAAAGAAACTTAAATCATAACATCTCCGCTGGTATAGGCTTGTGTATTGCAATTATCATTGCTGGACAGGT
The DNA here is from genome assembly GCF_001194135.2 of Octopus bimaculoides. Classification (NCBI taxonomy): domain Eukaryota; kingdom Metazoa; phylum Mollusca; class Cephalopoda; order Octopoda; family Octopodidae; genus Octopus; species Octopus bimaculoides. Next base: position 74,176,862 of record NC_068983.1, read on the forward strand.
TTCAGGTAAGATAATTCCTGAATTATATTGTCAATATTGGTAGCACTGGGGAACAAATGAAAAAACAAAAAAAAAATATTCATGCCTCAGGTTTTAGACCTGATTTTAGGTATAGTCAGTCCTCCGAAAAAGAATATGTCCTTCATTTCTTCCTAGCAGCTGTACTTTTTGAGATAATGTACAGCTGCCCACACATAAATCTGGGATAGGCCGCCGGCAAGATTATTATAGCATCAGATATAGTTTGCAATGTATATGACAAATACTTGAATAAGCATTTAAGGGACAGAGAAAATCCGTTTCTGATTTTGTGACAATACATACTTAAGCTATTTCGAAATAAAATTAGGGGACCAAGATAAGACATGGGCTCCACACATTGTCTGTAAAACTTGTATTGAGCACCTTCGGCAGTGGACAAATGGTCTGGAATTTGGTATACCTATGGCGTTGAGAGAACAACGGAATCACAGTGAAGATTGTTATTTTTGTGTGGTTAACATGAAAGGCATTAATGGACCTAATCGGAGTGAATGGATGTATCCTGACTTAGACTCGGCAAAACACTTGTTGTACACTCAAACGAAATACCAGTCCCATCATTCATTAATCTATCTAGAAGGGCTGCATGAAGAAGATGAATCCTGTTCTTCACCTGTAAACAGTAGTCATGATGCCAGTAATTTTCAAGGAACCTCATCAGTGGCACAAGTTTTTAATTAACCGGAGCTCAATGACCTCGTTAGGAAGCTAAATCTCTTAAAGAAATATGCTGAATTGTTGGCGTCTAGACTAGCAGAGAAGAGTTTATTGCATCCGGAAACCAAAGTTACATACTATCGCAATAGAGAAAGATTTTTAGCCGTTCTTCTCGGGGGAAAGTGATTTTCATTTTTACAATCAATGTTCAAGGCTTGCTGGGGAAAATGGGCATATCACAATATCTACCAAGCAAAAGGCGGCTGTTCATAGACAGTGTTATGCAAAGCTTGTGCCTAGAGGAGAGAAGAATACTGTAGAATTAACAGTGCTTGCTCATATAACTACTTTTAATATTCTACCATTCCTCCCAGGTGGCGAGCTGGCGGAATCACTAGCACGCCAGACAAAAATTCTTAGCGGTAATTTGTGCGTCCATTTGTTCTGAGTTCAAATTCTACCGATGGCAACTTTACCTTTCATCTTTTCGGAGGTCGACTTTTCACATGAAATTGCTGACCTTGTTCTGGAATCAATGTTCTAATAATTTTTGACTGAAATAATCAGATAAACCCACCAAAATTCATGATGTGACAATTTATATTTTCCCAAGATCTGTTTGATGTATACGAAGTTTCAAAGCTGCAATAACAGCATTAATTGGATTCCTTGTGACAGTTGAAAAATAGTTCGGTAACACAGTTAAGCCTATAGTCAGTCCTCCAGTCGGATTTTCACTCTTGAAAAGAACAATAATTTGTCTCTGAAAGTCTGATAGCTGTTTCCTTCCAAAGCTTTCTTCCATGATGTGGGGTTCCCGCAGAAGCTAATGGCGGTCAATGCTTGTTATGATTACGCGCTCATTCGACAACAGAAACAACGAATTAGAAACCACCAATCACACAGTTTATTGATGATCCAATTAATGCTTGTTAGTTTTGCCTTCAAATTATCCGCTTGTCTAGCGACCACCCTACATGACAGTGTCTTCTGCTCCAGAACAGAAAATCGAAGTGTTACAAGGCAATGTGACACACTGATCAAATTCTTCCCGTTATCATGTTAAATATTTCACAATACTTCGTTCAATGTATTTGCAGGTGGACACATGAATCCAGTTGTTACTTTGAGCTTTTGTCTGATGGGAAAAACCAAATTTAAGAAGCTTCTACCCTACACTCTAGCACAGACGCTGGGAGCTTTCATTGTTGCCTCACTGCAATACGGAATACTTTATGGTAAGAAAAAAAAATATATATGTATATATAAAATAAAAATGGATGTGTGTGTGTGTGTGTCTGCCTATAGGAAGAAAAATTACAGCGTGAATATAAAATCTAAAAGCTAATTCTTTGAAATTTCACGGCAAAGGCAATGGAAGTAGTTCTGAGTCTCTAGCGGCCCTCTGAATGGAGCTACTAGCCATTTTCCAATATGTACAAAATTGCATTTCAAAAATAAATGAAGGATCTAAGGGATATATTCTTTATCGGATTAACATACCACTTTTTTATAGGTGGCAGTTCAAAGCCGCGGCCATGCTGGGGCACCGCCGTTTTGCTACACTGTTATTATTGGAATTTGGTGAATAAGGGAGTTTGATGTCACGGCCCTCATTTGCGCCTCATACCACGGGTAAGGTTCATCTGGAACTCTCGGCAGGAAGAAATCCAGTTTTGTTTTGAAAACACCTACATCAACTTTGTGTAGGTCCCTCAGGCTCTTTGGGAGAATATTAAAAACAGTGGGACCTTAAAATCCTGGCTGTTGTAGCAACTGGTCTTGAAGCGCGACGGCATTGTTGGGATGTTTGGCATTGTGCACTGTGCAGTGGCAACCCGTTCTGGCATTCGTATAGCTTTCAATGCCAAAATTTAGCACAAGCCCTTCCAGGATCTTCCAAGTGTATATTACTGCATATCTCTCCTGCCTTCGCTCCAGGGAGTCTTAGCTGTTTCAGCCTTTCCCAGTAGCTGAGCTGTTGCAAAGAGACAATCTTCTTTGTGAAGCTTCGCTGGATTGCTTCAAGCTCAGCTGTTAATTTTACACTGTTGGATAACCATAGTTGGGAGCAGTAATCTAGGCGGCTGAGGACAAATGTCCTCCAGAGGAGCATCATGGTTACCTTGTCTCTAGTTTTGAAGGTTCTCAGAATCCAGCCAGCCAGCCGTCTGCACTTTGTCGCCATCTTGGTAATGTGCAATTGGAAAGAGGTATCATCACTCATGTCGATACCTAGGTCACGCACTGATTTAGGTTCTGGGATTGTAATTGCCCCTGGGCCAGTGTACCCTGTAAGTTTTTCGTGTACCCTGTAAGTTTTTCGTGTACCCTGTAAGTTTTTCTTCATGTATACAAATCCACGTACAACCCCCCCCCCCAAAAAAAAACAAAAGCATCAAATGGAACAGTCACATTTCATCTGTAAATTACGTCCAACTCCTGCTGCAGGCGTGCAACATCGCTAGGATTTTGTATTTTCTGCAAGCCTTTCGTATCGTCCGCTGTGTCTAGGGAGAGGCATTGTACCAATATATGATTTAGATGAAGGCGGCGAGGTGGCAGAATCGTTAGCACGCTGGACGAAATGCTTAGCGGTATTTCGCCCGTCGCTACGTTTTGAGTTCAAATTCCGCCGAGGTCTACTTTGCCTTTCATCCTTTCGGGGTCGATGAAATAAGTACCAGTTACGCACTGGGGTCGATGTAATCGACTTATCCCCTCCCCCAGTATTTCAAGTCTTGTACCTATATTAGAAAGAAATATATGATTTAGACATACAAAAGAGGACATTCGTGACCTACGGTTCACATAATTAATCTTTTGTATTAAAGACATGAGCTGTGAGATTTTGGGAGAAAGGACAAGTCGATTACACCGACCCCAGTGTTTCACTAGTACTTAATTTATCGAACCCCGAAAGGATGAAAGCAAAGTCTGCCTCGGCGGAATTTGAACTTAGAACGTAAGGACGGAAGAATTGCCTCTAAGAATTTTTCCCGGTGTGCTAACGTTTCTGCCAGCACACCGCCTTTATGGGTCACATAATTAATAAAAACAAAAAATGAGCTCAGAAAGAAATACACTTCACAGAAGCCAGTGCCATGAATTTGGACTACAAAGACGAATAAGGGTTACATTGACGAAATATGATATTATTTGTAAACAATTTGACGGAGAAATATATCAACAAATTCATTGTGGAGATTCGAACTACACATGTTTTGAATTACAATTTACAAAATAATCCATATCTAACTTGATAAAGAGAGGGAGAGAGAGAGAGAGAGATAGATAGAGAGAGAGAGAGAGAAAGATAGAGAGAGAGGAGGAGAGAGAGGGGGAGAGAGAGGGGGAGAGAGATCAGCTTCATGTAGGGTAAATGTTAGGAAAAAGCAATACACCAAGTGAAACAAACGAGTGTGTGGAATCAAAGAATCCGGTGTATCATAAAAAATAAACTCAAATCAAATGATTCCACACTAAATCCTGCTGATGAAAGAGTTCTAAAGGAAATTGCTGATTAAATAGATATACGGCACACTGATAGGAATGACAATTAATACCCAAGAAATAGTAAATCTGTAAACAGCAACAAATTTTTTTTTCTTTCTGTCGGAGCACACTAAATTATATCAAAGCTAACAACCATTACATACATTTGTTAATAGCAAAAACATAAATGTATCTCTACTAAGAGTCGTTTCATCAAGACAGAAAAAAAAATCTTATACAAATGTTATAAATGAAGTGCAGTTATTTACTATCCCATCTAATAAAAGTTGATGTTGAAATGTATCGACATAGGCGAAACATTAATGGTTCTCTATACGCACATACACACAAACCCATTATGTATACACAAAGACACACGTTCACACGCATACACACACACACACACACACACACACACACACACACACACACACACACACACACACACACACACACACACACACACACACACACACACACACATATATATATATATATATACGTTGGTGTGTGCGTGTGTTTTCACCCAAATGGGAAATATGGCTCTCAGCAGACAACCAATGAGTAAATACGACAACTGAAGCTAAATAAATGTTATGTCTTCTTCATGTATACAAATCCACGTACAACCCCCCCCCCCAAAAAAAAAAACAAAAGCATCAAATGGAACAGTCACATCAAAACCTGAGAGATGTCTAAATAGTAATATTTATTTATCTCTCTCTCTCTATATATATATATATACATATATATATAAAAACAAATAGTAAATGAGTATATGCATATATACGTACAGGTATGTGCGTACCGACATCCACCTGTATGTATAGGTGCATATCTGGGTACAGGACATTGCAAACAAAACGTACACGAGAAAATACACAAGCCACATAGGAAACATTCTACTTCATCAGCTACCCCCGTTTTAACACCGGCGTTTCGAAGAGCTGGGCAGACAAGACAGGAAAACAAACAGAAAAGGCTTTACGGCCAGACGAGAAAAATTATGTGTGTATGAACGCTGTGAGGCACGAACTTGAAAGGGACGAAGTAGTTCGCGTGTTTGCTCGGCGATAGCCAAGGAAGAAAAGGATCATTGACCGGAAGCATGTGACCATGCCGGTGTAAGGGG
>NC_068983.1:74186827-74187836 GCF_001194135.2 Octopus bimaculoides
TATATATATATATATATGAGAATGAAGAACTTTTAATTCTTTATGAAACTCCTCTTTTGCCATTAATATTGTTGTGAATGTGAGCTGGTGTGTGTGTGGTGGGGGCGTGTGTATATGAATGTGTCTGTGAAAATTCATATAAGGTGCATGTGTGTAAATGTGTGTGCCGTTATAAATAGTCTTGAAATGACCTTTTTGTCCTAAGTAAGCCGTGCGTGAAATTCTAATAGTTCAGCTCGCTTTGTTATGCACCTAAGAAACCGTATTATAACAAATATCATTATCCGTAGCAAACCAAGTCTCCTCCTATCTTTCTCTTTATTTCCCTATTCACTTTTCTCCATATATTATGTTGTAGTTATTTATTTTATTTTACTTGCTTTTATTCCCTATTTTTTATCATGTGATTTTATATCTTTAATTGTTACAGGATATTCGGCATTTATAATCAACTTATTTTACTCAAGTTTGTTATATTTTTAAAACCATTGATTTTACTGTGTTTTCCTGAATTTATTAGTTATCTATTATCTTCGCCCCCCCCTTTTTTTTTTAGCACGCTCCATTTATGATGATTCTAGTATTTGTAAAGGGTAAAGTTTGCTAAACTCATCCATTGTCAGCTAATTTATAGCAGATCAGGAGTTTGACTTGCCATGAAATTATCTAGCATGTAGTCTTTCCGTTATGTTACAACACAATTATATATATAAGTGTGTGTATATGTGTGTGAGAGTGTGTTTACTATTTTATTCTTTTATTCTTTTACTTGTTTCAGCCATTTGACTGAAGCTATGTTGGAGTTCTACCTTGAATGATCTTAGTCGAATATTTTGACCACAGGAATTATGTTTTAAGCCTAGTACTTATACTATCGGGTTCTTTTGGTGCACTGCTAAGTTACGGCTATGTAAACATATCACTACCGGTTGTCGAGTAATAGGGGGTACAAACACAAACATAAAGATACATACACACATACACATAAACACACACACACACACACACA
>NC_068983.1:74188234-74190182 GCF_001194135.2 Octopus bimaculoides
GTACAGGGGTTATACAAAATAATGGTAACACCTTAAAATTCCAAATAAATTAATTTTAATATGGAGGAGGAACACCTTTGGCAGTAATTAAAGCTTGAATTCTACGAGGTATGGACACGTACAAAGTTTGAATTGTTTCTTGTAGTGATGATGGTGGAGAATATCGACTCCTTACTTGTTTTTCTACAATGCACCATAAATGTTCAATAATATTGAAATCTGGGGACTGTGGTGGCCAGATAAGATGTTCAACTTCACTAGAATGTTCCTCATGCTATTCAGTAACAACTTTAGCTGTGTGAATTGGTGCATTATCATTCCGAAAGATTGCGTTTCCCCCCGGAAACAGTTCCGCAACCATAGGATGAATTTCATCCGATAAAATGCTTAAATAATCTTGACTATTAGTTCTCCCATGAGAGGAAACCATTGGGCCGGCGAATTTCCAAGATATAGCCCCTACCCCAGATCATCACAGATCCTCCTCTATGTTTAACAGTTGGAAGAAGGCAGTCTGGGTCAAATGCCTCTTTTGGCTGTTTCCACTCGTATACTCGGCCAGTGATCGGAAATAAGGTAAAGGATGACTCGTCCGAAAAAATAACATTCTTCTACTGCTCTAGGGAATCTGAATGTTTTTACTGAACACTAAACGCTTTGCAACGTTTGTTTTTGAAAGTAGTGATTTTCTGATTGCAGTCCTCCCGTGAAATCCGGCTTTGTGCAGCTCCTGGCGAACAGTTTTTGGGGAAACTGGGTTCTCGAGGTGGTCAAGAAGCTCTGCAGTAATTTTTGGATCTGTACTTTTTGTGATCCTTTTTAACAATTCGCGTAAGAGTTCGACGGCCCCTATCTGAAAGTTTTGGTTTTCTCCCGGAGTTTTGTTTCCAAGAGAAGGTGTTACCCTCTTTCTCAAAGGCTGTCATTACTTTTGAGACAGTGCTTCTTGATACACCCAACATTTCGGCTGTTTTCGTTACGCTAGTGCCTACGCTACGAGCACCAACAATTTGACCTCTTTGAAAGACCGATAGATCTGTCGTTTTAATGAATTTTAATTACCTTTATCTGATGATATCTGAAAAGAAACAACAATTATAGCAAAACATATTAAGCAACACTAAGAATAATTCAAAAAACATAAAAATAAACAAGCTTTAGGCGGTTTTATAGATATTTCAAAATTATGATGCTATGATACTAGTTGTTTCCATTATTTTGTCCAACCCCTGTAAATATATATATATATATATATATATATATATATATATATATGTGTGTGTGTGTGTGTGTGTGTGTGTGTGTGTGTATATGTGTGGGTGTGCGTGTGTGTGTGCATACTCACAGTTCTATATATGAATCTATCTACCTTTCTGTCTATGAGACTGCATTTTAAGTAAAGTATTCCTTTGAAAAAGACTGTGTGTGGGGGGATGGGGGGCGCACATGTGTATGTAGGGGTGGTTGCGTACAGCTATACGCACGGTTATGTGTATCCGCCGAGCTTCTACTTGTTAAAGTTCACTCACAAGGCTTACGTGAACCCGGAGCAATGACACAAGATGCTTGCACAAGCTGCCACGCAGTTGAAATTGAATCCAGAGACAAATGACTGCAAAGTAAAGCAATGCCCATCATATTTGTCATTTTTGCTCTTTACAGATTCCATGTCGTATCAAAGTAAAACCGAAGGGTCAAATATTGATTTAAAAAATCATATATTTTCTTCTTTCCCGCCGGATGATGTCTCCATAAGATCTGCTGTTTTGAACCAGGTATTATGAATTATTATTTCAAAGTATGATTGTATGGCAATAATTTCTATGTCTCTTTCAGTTTTAAGCGGTTAGCTCGGTAACTTTTTCCAATCAGTAGGAAATGTAATCTCATCTACCCACTGCGAATATGTATCTGTGTATGTATGCTTAAGAATGTGTTTATATATATA
>NC_068983.1:74190292-74191495 GCF_001194135.2 Octopus bimaculoides
ATATATATATATGTATATATATATGTATATATATATGCGTATATATATGTATATATATATATACATATGTACATATATGTATGTATGTATGTGTACATACATGTGTCGTTTATCTTTTCTTCTATAAGAAACTTGTTACAGATGTCAAGCTGTGGCGGAGGGCAAAGATAAAGACAAAGACACACAAACACAAACACACACATTTATATATATAAACTCTCACACGCGCACGCACGCACACATACACACATGAATACATACATACATATGCATATACACATGAAAATATACGCACATATATATATATGCATACATATATGTGTGTTTATATATATATATAAGCACATACACACGCACGTACACATACGCGCACACACATACACGCGCACTCACATACACACACATACAGGTGTGTGTGTATGTACGAGTGTCGTATTTGTGTGTGTTTCATTTAAAGACACGACTGTGTTCCTGTCTTATCTTTTTTTTTATTAGAGATTCTTCATATTTACGTATCAGTTTCCTGCTGTTATTTTAGATCAATAAATTTCCTGAATCCGTAACAAAGATTTCTAGACCACTCACAGTCGTCTCATTTCCAAGAACTGCAATAGATTTGGCAAGTGCATTGCTTCGTAAAGAGTGGTCGAATTTTTGTAATCCTTTCCACGAAAAGCTTTTTCACCGTTAAGTTTCCTCGTCAGCAGCCACGTGATAACGAGTGGCGGTCAAACACTTTTGACCGTGGGGTTTTCACATCTGTAGTCATGTGTTGACATTTTCGTGTGTTTTCTTTGCATCTTTATCCACTCTGTCGCTGTGCTGCAATATGTTGGTCATTAGTGTCTTTCCTCTCGTTTACGAGGTTGTGGCCCACTAATACGAAGGAACATTTTGGTTTTAGTTGTTTTTGTAGTATATTATTAGTTTTAGATGATGGTTGAATGTGATACATCTTGCGTTCCGTTTTATGAGGATTTTGTTTATGAATTCTTCTGTTGAATAGCTGTTATGCATTTTATTCATATAATAAAATTTATGTGCGATTTGTGTATTTTCATTAGGTGTATTCTCTGATGTACTTGTCATATAATATAGCGAGTACGTACATACATCCATATGTATAAATGTATAAAGATATGTGTGTGTGTGTGTGTGTGTGTGTGTGTGTGTGTGTGTGTGTGTGTGTGTGTGTGTGTGTGT
>NC_068983.1:74191770-74199436 GCF_001194135.2 Octopus bimaculoides
ACACACACACACACACACACACACACACACACACACACACACACACACATATTTACGCACGCGTGCTTATCTCCAAATCAGAATTACCCATTCTGTTATTTTTTAAATTTATGCTGCACCAAAATGTCATCCCCGCTTTCTTAAAGACTCATGTTATGGAGAGTGACGACGTAAAGCTCTCTAATTAGCTCAATATATGTATGCTTATTTGTATATATTTATATGTATATTTGTATTTATGCATATATGGCTTGTTGAATAGCTGGATTATGTATATGTGTATGTATACGAGGTGGTATCAAAAAGTTCCCGGACTGGTTCTGTAACGCACCAACAGATGGCGGCGCACAATTGCAAGCGCGATGAGAGGTAGCAATGACCTTCATTAGGTAGTGTGCCGAGTGACATTGCTATGTTTACTTCGCAAATTGTGAAATCTTGATTTAAATTTGGGAAGTCTGCTACAGTGATTTTGAGCATGCTTTAGCAAGCTTACGCCAACTTGGCAATGAATCGTACCGAATGTTTCGAGTGACACGGGCAATTCAAAAGCGGACAACAGAGCCGCAACTCAATCAAGAGCATGCTTATCGTTTTTGTTTTGTTCAATATCTGCGGTATTGTACATCGAGAATTCTTCCCCCACGACCAGACCATCAGTCGAGAGTTCTACTGCAACGTTTTGAAGCGTTTGAAGGAAGACCTTCGACAAAAGAGAGCGGATCTGTGGAGCACGAAGAATTGGATTCTTCATCGTGCTCTCCTCACTCGTGAGTTTCTCTCCCAAAACAACATGGTATCGCTTCCGCACCCGCCCTATTCCCCAAATTTAGCACCTGCGGACTTCCATCTCTTCTCCAAGATGAAAATTCAGTTCAAAGGTCGCTGTTTTAACACCGTTGTCGAGATCAAGAGCGAATAACTGAAGGTCCTTGACTGGCTTACAGAAAATTTCTTGCAGGCCAGATTCCAAAAGTGGTAGGAACACTGGGACCAGAGTATTGCTGCGCAAGTTGACTATTTCGAAGGAGATATTAAAACTTAGGTAAATAAGTTACTTTTCTATTAAACACTAGCAGAGATACCCGGCGTTGCTCTGGATTAAAATGGTATAGTTTGTATATATATTACAGTTATGTTGTAACAGGTGATACGGGAAAGAGCAGCATTGACGACATTTGTGGAGTAAATGATGGGCTAATTCGACTAAGCGACATGTCATGGAAAATTGGGGGTGGGGGTATGTGCATGCTTTTGCTGATCTTAAGAAAGTCTCATCTCACTTCTGTCTTGAGACTCCATCTGACGTGCTGCGGCATACCTTTGCTGATGTTAGGAAAGTCTCATCTCACTTCTCTCTTGACACTCCATTTGACGTGCTGCAGCATGCATTTCCTAATCTTAGGAAAATCTCATTTCCCTTCTCTATTGAGATGTCATTAATTTAAGGGTAAATATGTAACTGTAAATATCTTGCAACCTTGCAACTGCTGCGATAATTATGAACTGGTAATTAAACGGTAAATGTGTAATTTTATAACCTTGGACCTACCACCTAATTGTTTTTTATGAAGAGTTTCACCTCCAGCCGTTCGTTATGTCACTCAACGCACATACACTGACACACCATTCTGCTGTTATGGCGGTAAAGACGGAAATTTACCGATGCGTAATATTTACATTAGGATATAAATTATTCATTTATTTATCACAGTAGAATTAAAAGTGAAAGAACAAAAGTGTAACAGTATCATAGGCTTAGAAAGAAAAGTGAAAGAATAAAGAATAAAACAATATTATGACATTATATATGATATAGATCTTATTCTTTCACTTTTGACACGTAATACCAAACTACTACCAATGTTATATTGTTTTAATCGAAATGAAAAAAAAGAAAAATTACGTGTTGACACTCACGGAGTCTGATACTATTGTAAAATTTGATTTGATTTGGTCGAGGCGTTTGAAAATGCATAGGAAACAAACAGACAGACAAACAGACAGACAAAGAATTTTATGTATATATATATATATATATATATAGACAATGTAGTCAATTTGTAGACAGAACTTACAAATCCAGTTTGAGCGTAGAAGTAAATAACTTGAGTGAAAAAACTTGAGCCGCTTTAGGATAGCTTTTTCCAATGCATGACCGCTTAGTGGCGTGGTTGAAATCTCATTGGTTAGTAATAAAGGCTGTATGTGGCCCAAAGCGGTCATACGTATGCACGACAGCACGTACAACATTTTTCAACAGAGGGAGACATGTAAATAGTGTATTTAAATAGACGGAGTGCAAAGAATTTTAATTAAATAAAGTAAATGTTGTAGGGAGAACGTACAAATAGCGTAAAGACGAAGATATTTAGGCTCAACAAAATTGAAATACACTGAAGTCAATTTTTAGGCAGATGTGGCAAAACTGAGTTTAAACACAGTGGGTGAACAGAAATTAGAAATAACTAAATTATGTTTCAGGGAGAATGTAGAAAAACTGTAACAACATTTTTACGTACGACTAATTGAAATACACAGAAGTAAAATTTGTAGACAGAAGTTAATGTGTGAGTGAGTTAAAGAGAGAGAGAGTGAAAGAAATAGACATAGACTAAAAGAGAGGAACTATTACAGAGGGTGAGAGACAGAATGTGTGTAAGCAAGAGAAACAGAGAATGAGAAAAAGAGAGACAAGAGAAAAATAAAAGGAGAGAATCGGTTGAAAACTGCAGAAGTTTTTAGAGAAAAACATGCCTAAAATACTGTTTTTCTCGGCTTATCGCTTTACGCGGGAGCTCTGGGTAAAATGTTATAATGCATGACTATCCTTGGCACATAAGTAATGTTTGTGTGAACTTTCGCGAAAGTCGGTTGAAAACTGTAGAAATGCATAGGTACTACACACACAGACACACACCCAGACGTCTTTTGCTTTATATATATAGATAACTAGTCCAGGAACCTTTTTGATACCACCTCATATATATATCGGTGTATACTCAAAGCAATGACTAGTAATATTACGAAACCGGTATGCTTGTAAATCTCTTTAACAACTCACAATAATGACTTTTATTACCTTTATTCCAACCTCAGTTCATCTAATTGTATATATATATATCGTTACTTTTCATAAAAGGCCTTACCTTCGTTTTGATTTCCAATGTGCATTTTCTCTTATTTTTCTGCTTACTTACCCCTTACATTTCCGCGTGTAGTTTCTATTTTGTTTTTTTAACATATTTCTATTATATATATATATATATATATATATATATACTTGTAATCATGTGTAAGGTGCATTGGTATATATAAATGTTTGTGTATATACGTATGTATGCTTCTAGGCAGCCAAAAAGCAGAGCCTTTGGATCATCGGATGGATTGCTTTGAAGTAATCGTCCTAGTTCATTAGTTCTGAGTTAAAAGACCTCCGAGATCCCTTTCGGCTTTCGTCATTTCGATGTCGATAAATGAAAAGTACCACTTCTATACGGCAGTCGATTCTTCACTTTCCTTCTGTCTTTCTATCTTTTTGAGGAAAATCGACTGCCGCTAGGCCAGGAGAAGCATTGTCTCCGGCATGTCTAAAATGCCTAAAATACTTCGTATCACAACGACTTCATGGAGAAGTTCAGGGTCTATGACAAGGTATATATGTATGTACGTGTGTATGTTTTTATCTATATATTGCATATATGTAATGTGTATGTTTGTTTTTTTATGTATGCATATATGTATCTGTGTTTGTAAATGTCTATGCGTATGTATTCCTATGTGTGCACGAATGTTTCTATGTATGCTTTTATGTATATATGCAATATATGGAAGCATATGTATATGGGCATATGTATATGGGCATCTGTATATGGGCATATGTATATTTATTTATGTGAGCATAAGCATGCATATATGTATTTATGCGTGTATGAATAAGTACTATGGCAAGAAGATGTGAAGATCATCATTGATAGATTGTAAAGATAATAGACGCAATTTGTCCAATCATATCCCTATTTTCTATTTTTTCGACCACTATAAATTGGTTATATATCTTATTACAATATTCTTCGTTTTCAGATTATAGCTGCTTTTCTGCTTGTGATTGGCATTCTCGCCATTTCTGACACTGATAATATTCAATACAAGCCAATTATGTTACCAATAACAGTAGGAATCCTACTCACGGCTATCATAGCTTCCTTTTCGCTCAACGAATGCGCAATAAATCCTGCCATAGATGTTGCCGGAAGGATCCTGCTTGCTACAATATCAGGAAACTCAACAGTTTTTAGGTATGTTTGACCACTGATCGAACGATCCCTTAGTTCTTTTATCTTTTTTGAAATGAAAACAATGTTGTTGATGTTATGGTTGTTGTTGTTGCTAAGCCCTAAAGTCAATCGTGATTGATCACTCCTATGATCAAAAAGCATTTCAGGTAAGAAATTTCTCTTTGAAGGAGTATCTAGAACCATATTGTAGACATTGGCATATATGTTAGAGCGTTGGCCAATATTCTGTCTCTTCGCGTCTTGTGTTCAAATCTGGCTGATGTGAACTTTGTCTTTAATTTGTTTCGTATTCGATAAGCAAAGTAGCAGTGGACTAGTGGAATCGTTGCACGTCAGAATGGACGTCTTGCATTATTTGTACCAGTTCGTTGTATTGTGTTACTGAGTCCTGCACACGAGTAGTTAACCATGGACACCATTATGATAATCCTTTTTTAGAGCTGGCGATAGCTGCTGCTGCTGCTACTGATGATGATGATGATGAATTCCTTATCTAATGTTTCCTTCATTGTTTGACAAGGTTGTGGTGTGATTTAAGAGGGATTCTGCTGCTAATGCAAACAAGCCAAGGAACTATATTAGATGCCCCCACCCTGATTATCTCGGGAAAATATTATATCAAATAGAGGTGCAATGCCATTTGTGGTAGGTGGACGGGGGTTTCTGTAATGAAAAAAACTACTATATCAGTACTCTACTGGTACTTTATTTTATCGACCCCAAAAGTTGACTCCGTTACATTTTAGACTAAAAGAATAGAAAGGGATATAAATAATAACAGCAAAATATTTGGTCCGCCATGCTAGCGTTTTTGCAAATGCATTACCTTTAGTGTATCATTCAACTATGGTAGTAGTTCAATAATATTCTTAAGGCCGCAATTTACTCACACGCAGCATCTTTCAGAGCTTGTCACTGATTCAGTTCTTAAATTGAAAACTGTTAACAGTTTTGAAGAGGGCTGGTCTCTAGCTACATTTTAGCATAAAAAATTGAAATTTGGTCCAGTAGAAAAAAGTTTACATCAAAATTTGTAGAAACGTTATAGGAGAATAAGTAAAACCTCCAATCAAGTTTAAATCTAAATAACTTTTTTATTTTAAAAGCAAAATATATTTATCTTAACTTCAATGATAGAAGAAAGCATAAAAAGTTTTGATCCCATGCAACAAACATTTCTATAAAAAAGTGAGCTAAAATATCATGAAAAAAAAATATATAAAGCAAAAATTTGGATTTAAGTATAATTCTATTTAAGTATAATTCAAGTATAATTTTATTTTATTTAAGCTTAAATGATAGAATTCAATCCGAGGAATTTCATGGTATCAATCTCATGCAATGAAGTTTTAATTAAAAAAAGGTTATGAGTGTTTGTTTCTCAAATTTGAGTGTGATAATATAGTTCTGTACTTTTTATGGATATAGTTCTATAAAGGGACTTTTAATATATGTCACCGGCATCATTGAGGTAAGGAAAAAATATCACCGACACCGCTAATTGACACATTTGACACATTATTAATTAGCATAATAGCATAGCCTAGAAAAAGCATGGATCATATGGAAAAATGCGAGCAAGAGAAATAATATTCTTAAGATTATAAAATTGGAAAAGTACAGGACAAGTTATTATACTTGGAAAAGTTCAGGCCAAGTTATTAGATCTGGTACAGTACAGAACAAGAAATTTTTTACTTAGAATATTGCAGCTAAGGATAAAATTTGAATATTAAAAATTAATTTAATTTAATTTACAAAGTAACATTGTAATTAAAAAAAGGTACCATCATTTTGTTAAAATATTGACACACTAGAATATTTCAAAATGAGATCCAGAAGTACCAATATAGCTAAAGTTTTATGCAAAGTAGAACAGTACATACGGTAGGCAAATTCATTATATAAAAAATAGGTATTGGGCCAAGACTAAAAATGTGAAGAATTGGCAAATTTTACGTTGAATTTGTTGTTATTGGTTGATTTTAATGTAATATATAACTAATTTTTGTATTATTCTATTTATTGTACTAATTATGTACTACTATTATCTTTTATAACTTATTTTCGAATTTCTAATTATTAATTAATGATTAAAAAATGAATATTTTAAAGTTTAAAAAATAATTTGAGCTATTTTTTATTTTTAATAGAAGTAACAAGTAATAACAAATAGAAGTAATGGCTTGAAATAAGTGTTTTTGTTTTAATAAAAGCTAATATTTTCTAAATCTAAATATTTTATTTGAAATTTTATCCTTAGCTGCAATATTTTAAGTAAAAAATTTCTTGTTTTTCACTTTACGAGATGTAATAACTTGTTTTGAACTTTTCCAAGTGTAATAATTTGTCCTGTACTTTTCCAAGTTTATATTCTTAAGAATATTATTTCTCTTGCTCGCATTTTTCCATGTAATCACATATATCTGTGAGCCGGAAAGACATTATTAATGATTAATGTTCTGTGACAAGTCACAGTATGATGAAGGGAGTTTAAAACTGGTTAGTAATAAGTCCTTAGTATACCACTTTTATAATGTTTGGCATTTGTTGTTATATAACTGTACACTAAGCCTGATGGAGCAAACTGATTAGAGGAGGGGTTCTAGTAATTAAGTTCACTTTATCATACATTCTCCCCCTCATTTAAGATGGTGGAGAGTTAGTTGTTATTTTTAGCAGGTTGAGTAGCCATAATGTACGAAGCACGATAACTGCTGTTTTACTCAAACTGATAAAAGGATAAAATTTCGAGCAAATTCTTCAAAAGCGATATGTAGGATTTGGCTATATTATCGCTGATAACGAATCTATGAACTATAATCTATTGTTAACGTTTTTAATACAGGAAACATTAAAAAGCTAACTAGAGATAAAACAAACCATATTAGTCAATGACAGTTATTAATTTAATCGTTTTGGTAAAAGGGTTGACAATTCCGGCCTTACTTAGAAATAATGGATATTGATTTCTGATTTATGGTTACTGACATAAGATATTGCGAAATAATTCTGAATTTGATCTACAGAAATACAATTATTTCACTTAGTAATAAGTACTATGCCTTAAGCATGATGGAACAGGAATCAGTACAATTCTAAAATAAACAGAAAACAATTCACTGATGTCGGCAAAAAAGACTGTAAAACGCTGGAAGTATTACTGCTTGTTTAGTAATCAATGAGGAAGCGACAATCGTCACAAAGCTTTTAAACTTTAAGAATACCGATACATACGTTCGCTCAACATACATATTGAATTTCCTCTTTTTATTCTATGGCATTACCTGATTATCATACTGCAGTATATATACATATTTACACACACATACACATCCATCAATCTATCCAGCCATCCCTCCCTCCCT
>NC_068983.1:74201902-74206438 GCF_001194135.2 Octopus bimaculoides
ATATATATATATATATATGTCTTGGAATTAAACATTATCCAATTGTTCACTTATTTCCTTCGAAATAATTTTTAACTTCGTTAGGAAAGGAGAGATGATTAATGAAAGTAGTTTACTAAGGTTCTCTGAATTCACCATTGGGAACATTAGAAACCAAGGCTAGAATTACTTATGGTTTACCCATAGAAATAATTCAGAATTGATTAAAAACGTATAGAAAATAATCGTTTAACTTACTTTTTGCATGATAACTTATGCTAATGTTATAATTAACGTCATTTTCAAGATACTTAGGTACTAATAGCGTCTTTCTTAAATTATAGAATTTCATATTATCAATTCAAACCTACACACCACAGTTGCTTTTGGTGAAATTTTCTGATTTAATGTGATTTAATGAATATTCTATGAGATTACAGGTAGAAATTCTTAGAAAGAACAACGTGTTATCTTTTCTAAAATTTACTTAGTTCTTGTGCTCGACTCATGTGGATGATATCTCTCAATGTGTTGAATATTATCACCACCTTGTTGACAAAACTGATATTTTTCAGTCGATTAACATGAAAGGAAAGGTTTAATGGCGACACATATATGATCTCCACATGCGCTTTGCAGAGGAGATGTTGGAGCCAGATCAAACAAAATGTGTGAAGTATTGTAACGAAGAGGAAGTCTATTTCACTGATGTACAAAAATACACCCCCAAAAATTTGAATGACGTTAATTTTGTTATTCTAGAATGAAAGCTGCAACATCTGAAACTTAAGATTCACACACACACACACACACACACACACACACACACACACACACACACACACACACACACACACACACACACACACACACACACACACACACACACACACACACAAACAAACACACACATACACACACACGCACGCACATATGCAAACGCACAATCACACTCACTGATGCGTATATGTATATGTATCAATGTGCTTGTTTCTACAGGGTGTTTCAAAAGTCTATATCACATTCAAAGAACTCTTATATCATGAACTACAAATGGTAGCATGATTGAACTGTTACCATTTAAAAGCTAAAAGTGTTAAGTTTTCTTCTGTTAATTTAATCTTAATTTAATTAATTAAATCTAATTTTGTTTTTTGTCTCTTTTCAGTTCCAGTAATGTCATTCACAAAATAAGAGAAGTCATTTTGCGTCCTAGAATGCGCGAAAACTGAATCATGGACACGTGTTCAATTCAAATTTCATACAACGTTTACCAAGCAGGCACCAGACAGACGTTCTATTTTGAATTGGCATGCAAAATTAAAGGGGATGGGGTGTTTGTGCTTCGTAAAGAGAACAGGATGCCTCTTAACTTCAGATGATACGGCTGAACAAGTTCGGCAAGTCTTCCACAGTAGCCCCCAGAAATCAGTCAGAATAGCTAGTCAAGAACTTTAGCTCCCATCAACAAGTGTTTGGCGCGTCTTAAAGAGACGGCTGCAGTTCACACCATACAAGCTGAAATTGGTTCAACAGTTGAAGGACACTGATAAACCTATTCGTCCTGAATTTTCCACAGGAGCGTCCCGTTCTATTTGCCGTACACAAACACCCTTCCTCTTTAAATTTTGCATGCCAATGCAAAATGGAACGTCTGTATGGTTCCTGCTTGGTAAACGTTATATGAAATTTGCGTTGAACACGTGTCAATGATTCAATTTTAGCGTATTCTAGGACACAAAATGATTTCTCATGTTCTGTGGATGACATTATTGGATCTGAAAAGAGACAAAAAACAAAATTAAATTTAATTAAATGAAAATTAAATTAAAAAAGGAAAACTTGGCACTTTTAACTTTTAAATGGTAACAGTTCAATCATACTATCATGATATAAGTGTTTTTAGAATGTGACATAGACTTTTGAAACACTCCGTATGTTTGAAGATTTTTCAGTAGATACAAAACACAGATACTTATGTACCACTAACACAAGTAGAGTTAGTAAAACTAGCAGAGAGACCGCCCTCCGGGCGGTTTTCTACTGTCCGCTTGATAATATTTTCACATTTGATACCCAATTCTAATGAATTTTATATTTTACATCTAATTATTTCTTTGTATAATAGTTCTCATTTGATTACTAAATATTGTTTTAGTTATTTTATCACAGCCATAATCTCTCTTTTTTAACCAAACATCATGGTAGTCCAACAACAGAGGGAGAAACAGTTTGTCAAGTCTTACCTTCCCCTCAATGCAACATAGAGATT
This sequence comes from Octopus bimaculoides, assembly GCF_001194135.2. NCBI lineage: Eukaryota > Metazoa > Mollusca > Cephalopoda > Octopoda > Octopodidae > Octopus > Octopus bimaculoides. Next base: position 74,204,154 of record NC_068983.1, read on the forward strand.
TAAATTCAACAACCCATCTGTAAACTTTACAGTGTGTGTGTGTATGTGTGCGTGTGTGTGTGTGAGTGTGTGAGTGAGAGAGAACATTGTAAACAATGAATGAAATAAAGATGAAATGAAAAATTCGTATAAATAAAAGGGCATTACTGCAGATGTATACGCCCCCGACTTTATTGCCTCATAATATCCAGAAAAATGGATACCTTTTAACAAAATTTTCTACAAATATCGCTTAGATGTTGTGGCTTTAGAGTATACAGGGATTTATGGGAAAGGATTTTTCCGAGGAGGTGGAGAGAGGAGTCTCGGAAAATTCACACGATCTTTCATAACTTTCAGAAAAATGAGTATCATAATGAAAGTTTATACAAATCCCTTTCAAACGGCATATATTACGATTATATAGAAATTTGCAGGGGAAACTTTTGTCGGGATTTTTCCCATTTTTTTAAAAACCATAGCCTTCGAAATGATGGAGTTGGGTGGGGGCATCTTTGCATGAAAAAATTTTGAAAATTTGTTTTTTACACCCCTCCCTCACCATCCCACTACCATTTTGACTAATTTGTTTGCACTTCAAAATCACTGGAAGAACATTTTCGATAAAAGAAAGAAAATTGCTAATATTTTCAGAGGGAAAAAGTGAGTGGTTTAAGGGCGATTTGGCTGTTGTTTCTAGCACATCCAAAGACAACCCTACTCGTTTCTTTATCACTCTCGCATGTATTGATGTTTTTCAATTTTTTTTCCCGATAAATACTTTTATATGTTATAGAAGAGAAATTATGAATTTTTTGCAACCCCACTCCCTGTCTCCGAATTTGCCGAATCGCTAAGTTACTGGGACATAAACATGCCAACATCGGTTGTCAAGCGATGGAGGGGACAAACACAGACATACACACACACAAATATATATATATGTTAAATAAAATGAGACAACAAACCCTTCCTTTTCCAAAATAACTCCTCATATTGAACTGCGATATTTCTTTCTATTTAACCATCTCACACCGTCTCTGATAAAGTGATATCCCTAATATCCCAGAAACAGCTGTAAGACTAACTGTCTCTTTATAAATGTTCTGAAAATTTCACACAGCCTTGGCTTTTTGTTTAGAAATAATACATTTCTAAATCTTTCAGAGAGATTCATGCAGTAGTGATACGATGAAGTAGTTGTATGCTGTCAACTTAATGTGACAGTCCCCTGAAGGGAATAATACAACTGTTGGTTAGACCTAAGAAGCTGCACCGCTTCCTGTCGGCCTTGACATTTCCTGTGTCCTTATGTTTCATGTGTACTTGTAAACATAAAGACACAGGAAATGTGTCAAGGCCGACAGGAAGCGGTGCAGCTTCCTAGGTCTAATCAACGGTAGTATTATTCCCTTCAGGGGAGTGTCACATTAAGTTGACAGCATACAACTATAGCCTTGGCTTTGTTGTCTCATTTTCCAAAAATATGGAAGGTATATTATTTTAAGATCATAGTGACACAGTCATATTTTGGGTTAATTAGAATCATTGTAACGATGAAATTGAAAGAATATGAAAGCGATATAAGTCAATGATAAAAATGTTTCAAAATATTTCAAAACAACTCTAAATAACATTTTCATTTATATCTATGCATAATATCATATATGAGGACGCATGGCTTAGTGGTTAAGGTGTTATACTCACGATTGCGAGATCGTGTTTCAGTTCATAGACCTGGGTGGTGCGTTGTGTTCTTGAGCAAACCACTTCATCACTCGCTGCTCTGCGGCCACTTCGACACCTGACGCGTGGTACACAGTACACCTGTTCAACCAGCGTCGATTTGATGGAAAGTGTGAGCTAATGTACAGCACATACATTTGATCACTATGAACAAATGACTGATGCAGGTCGTTCGGCAATATACTGAACACTCATACGTCATCTTCGACGGAGAGACCATAACGTCCGAAAACGCGCGTACACATATATACACATATGTGTTATGCACACTCACACAAACACACATTTGTATACACACACATATGTATACACACACATACACGCATATATGAATATAGATACGCTACGGAAACAGTCGAATCCGATCGGTCAGTATAAGGATTTCTCGATCGGTGGTTGGGCGATTACTGTACTTCTCAGCATATATGTATACAATTATGTGCTTTAACTACACAGCATGAGAACATTTTAGATTTTCTTTTTGGTAACACTTTTCACATGGCTGTTTATATATATATATATATATATATATATATATATTATATATATGTATATATATA
>NC_068983.1:74206543-74212272 GCF_001194135.2 Octopus bimaculoides
GGGCAGGGAATTGCCAATTAGTTAATAAAATTAATAATTAACAATTTTGCCAAGTAGTTCGGTATGCAAAAAAAACCTTTATCGGTAAACCATTTATAATTATAATTATAAACATATAGGGATCAGCATGAGTTGCTTCACCAACATAATGAAAATTTAGAAATAACAGTCAAAGAACTACTAATTTTAACTACAATTTTTTCTCCAACGGATGGCGATATTTATGGCACACATAGAACAAAACAGAAGAGAAAATAAACGAAAACAAACCTGCCGTTAGTTCATCATGTACGACGTTTCGTGATTAGAATATAAAATTCTTTTCCCCTCATCAGCATGATATACAAAATAGTAAATCTGAAAATACTAACGTGCTTGTGGTGGTGGTGGTGGTGGTGGTGGTGGTGGTGGTGGGGTTATGGGCTGCGCTCCTCGTAGCATAGGGAAAGGTCTTTTCAATGCCGTAGGGAAAAACCACCTTCTGAAATAACCGGTAATACAATTTTGAACGATGTATCTGTTTTCTGCGTTGACAGGGTTAATGACATATCAATTCTGGTTAATTCTTGACTCTTGAAATTACCTTCTCTTCTTATTTGGATTGGTTGCAATTGCTGCTAGGCGTTTGTTTGCATTCTTTCAAAGTGAAGACAATTTCAATAAATCAAGAATTGATATTGTATAGAACTTCGTATAACTTTCTTTGTCTTTGCTTAACAAGTTGATGCTACTGGCTATGCTGATGTATTTCTCTTAATTTTTGTTTTAATTATGGTAAATTTCTCTAAGCCATATTGTCTACTCTTTTTGTATATGGCTATGTCTTATGTTTGGTTGAAGACATGGTGAGATAACTGCTGTGCTGCTGACATGTATCGAAACTATATGGACTTTATATTACCTCGGGTATGAAGGTCTTTTGAAAAAAATACAACTCCTGACGAAATTATGTATTTCACATTTCTCTATAAGTTGCTAATAACCTTGTAGTTTTGAAAACAATCGCAAAATTTCCGCAGGCGCTGTGACATGGAGAAATATATATTTTTATAGTTATATTCTTTAGAACATAGTAAATGTATTTATGCTGCTTTATATTTCAGATAAAATTCTACTGCGGTCGACTCTGCTTATAGAAGTCAATACAGTAAAGTCCCAGTCAAGTCAAATATGTGAAAATCACGGGCTAAATTCCTTGCTAAATCTTGTTTCGTCACTCTAGGCTTTTAGTTAATATTCTGCTATAAGTATCGTTGAGTCTGACTCATGCGAGGTCGATAACTGGAGTTCTAGCATCATATTGGTTTTAAATTTTGACACAAGGCCAGTAGCATCGAGGGAGGAGTAAGTCGATTACATCAACTCCAGTGCTCAACTTGTACTTATTTTATCGACTCCGAAAGCAGGAAAGGTAGAGTCGACCTCGGCGGAATTTGAACTTAAAATGTAAAGCCTAACAAAATGCTGCAAAACATTTTACCCAGCATGCTAACGATTCCGCCAGCTCGTCTCCTTGTAGTTCTGGTAACATACTGGATGTTGCTTCGGTCAATTGAAACAACTATTCCTAAGATGTCTTTTGTTACCTAAATCTTGTGTTTGTTGTCTGATAACAATTTGTTTCGTTTGAAGCTTTATTCCTCTCACAATGATTAAGTGTAATTTCTTACTTTTACTCCTGTTACCATATATAATACATTTCGTTCTTCACAAATTTTCTTATCTGATATCCGAAGAAAACGGAAGAAATGAGACTTGTTCCTAGAACTTCAACCATGTCACATTGTATCATATTGGTTCTTGCTGCGGATTTCGTTTAAGATATAGAATACTCAGCCACTTATACTATAATTCTATGAATAGATTGTTCTGTTGATTGAACAGCTGAAATACTCATTCTCGATGCCGAGTGAAATCTATTTCCTGAGAGACAACTAAAACGATCATACCCCTCTTCTAAAATGTGCTATGCTAGAGTGAAATAATTCCTATGAAAAGAAATCAATGAATAAAACAAAAGAAATTTAAAATTGATCCTAAGTTTTAAAAGATATTAAAACAATTTTTGAATGGTTAACTTGTGTCTTTCAAGCTGAAATCATTTTAGTTTAAGTATACAATCTCAAATCAAAACACTTGCTACGAGAGTACATCTCCGTAAAATATACTCATTAATTACAATACAGCCAGCCGTCACTCGCTAGCAAGCACGGTTTGCTGCCAGGCGTATACATCCTTGGCGCAGCCACACATCAAGTATCTGATAGCTGGCGGGAGAGAGGGCAGAACTAACAGTTGCTGGTTATGGCTGCTCATTTACAGCTGAACTGATTGTAGTTAACTGAAGCCAAGTGCCTTGGTCAAGGACACAACACGCTACTCGATTCAGGAATTGAACCCACGATCTTATAACCATGAACCGAATACGCTAAGCCACTAGTTAACGCGCTTTGCGTTATTATTAATAATGATAATTTATAGGTAAACATTTTCACAGACATCTTTCTGGTAATTTAAATGTGTTTTATACAGCGCTTGTGAAAAAAATGTTTAAATTTTAATTCACCATTTCTCTTGAGTTTCTTGAAAAAGCAGCCAAATTTTTCACATACCATACACACTAATCTAAAGAATGGAAGGATACATTAGATAAAAAAGAAAAAAAGATGTAATATTCTGAAAAGAAAATAATTGTAAAAATATGTATTCCGAAAAAGAAAAAGAACTGAGAAAAAGTTTCAAGGCTGTAAAATAATTTTAAGTACGTAAATATTTAAAATAAATACATGTAATTAGATGTGTATAATTTTAATATTAGTTTCAAATAGCCTGCGAGCTGGTAGAATCGTTAGCACACCGAGCAAAATGCTTAGCGACATTCCGCCGAGCCCCACTCTGCCTTTCATCTTATCAAGATCGATAAAATAAGTACAAGTTGAACACTGGGGTCGATGAAACTTCCCGAAATTGCTAGCCCGGCGCCAAAATTTGAAATCAATATTTGTTTCAAATAAGACGCGAGCAGGTACAAACATTAGAACAGGCCTTGTGCCTCTAATAGAAAGAATACTAAATAGCATAGGCACAAAGCCACAAATTTTGAGAGAAGGTATAGTACTTCACTGGTACTTTTTCATTGACATAGGGAGGACAAAACGCAGAGTCAAAAGGATCCAAAGCGAAGTAATTAAATAACATACCTGACGTAATACGGATGTTACTTATCTATGATTATCTTATCGCTAGTTCAGCGAAATATAAAAAAGAACAGGAGTGAGATAGATAGATAGATAGATAGAGAGAGAGAGAGAGAGAGAGAGAGAGAGAGAGAGAGAGAGAGAGAAGGAGAGAGAGAGAACACAGTTGAATAAGAGCACGCATTGTCAAAAAATGATGAGATAAATGCATTGAAATGGTGGCTGTTTTATCTCATGCAGCTGAAATAAATTTGGGAATGTTTTTGTCAGCAAATGTATATCGAATCGTAACAACTACAATTGATACAATATTAACTCTTTATGTATACACACACAAAAAATATATATACATATGTGTCTGTCTATTTCTCTTTCTCTCTCTCTTGATATATATATATATATATATATATATATATATATATATATATAGGTGTGGAGTGAGTTTGTGTGTGTATGTAGTGGCATCAGAAGTATTGCCAACGTCAGCGGCTACTACATCATAATCGTTATTGTCCACATACCTATTAACACTATTAATATTGTCGCTGCCAATGCCAATTTTTATTAAGACACAGCTACTATCACAGTTTTCATCCAATCAATGACGAGATGGCACGCCTATTCTTTTTTCTTTTCCTTTCCTATATTTTTTTTTCTTTTTGAGCTGTCGTCGACCTTTAGACTTTCATAGTTAAATGCAATAATATCAAATCACCCAATATTTTTTCAGAAATTTGTAGAGAACAAAAATACTGCGTGGCGCTAAGTCCCATTTGCCTCGTATCGTGTTCTTTCGCAGTTTTTCTCACAGACTAAGATTCTGCGACTCAGTTCTTTTAAAGACTAATGCATTCACCGTGAAAACTTTCATTCCAAAATTTTCAGTCAATCGTTTCTCTCAGCAACAACTCTTGCCAACAACCAAATCAAGACCTAGAATTCTGTATGTCTCTTTGTTATTACCTGTTGTTCAAAAGATTACATAATACAAAGTAGTTATGACGTAATAAAAGATACAAAAATTCAAAGACATTACATATTTTGACCCCAAACAGAAAGAAATTTAGTTACTTTTAAACTATCAATCTTAGCAAATACTATTTTATTTTCTGCATTGTTTAAAGTTATATTACTTATACCTCTCATGTTTAAATGTACAAATATATTTTTCCAATTAGCATGCATAATATTTTTCATTTCAGTTATCGAAATTATAGCTGGTTTTGTATACCAGTCTTCTTGCCTTTGGTAGGTTCTGTTCTGGCAGTGGCAGTCTACAACGGTTTTATTTGTATTCACCGTCCAGAGATTTTAACAATCACAGCTGAATTCAGAGACCATCCAACTGCGACCACAGCTGAAATCGGTATTTACTATATTTTTATTTCTCTAATTCCTTTCACTCAGTTTACTGCAACCATGCAGGTGGGGTGATGTAGATGATTATAACATTTTTGTTGTTTTAATCTCTCTCTCTCTCTCTCTCTCTCTCTCTCTCTCTCTCACACACACACACACACACACACACACACACACACACACACACACACACACACACATGCGCAAGGTGTTCCCCAAAATGCATACTGGAAGTTTGATCGCGCAATCGAAGTGAGAGGACAGTTTAGGAGAAAGTTTCCAGCAGACCCATCTACGAGAAATACCATCACTCGAATTCAGGATAAGTTCCAAGTAGATGAAACCGTTCAGAATGCCCACAAGTTGAGTTTGAAAGACAGTGGACATCAATGATCGCCACAACGCAAAACATGCACTAGAGTTCTGTATATTGCCAGAACTTAAGGAAATATGTAGCAAGCGGGTCGTGATATTATAAGTGTTTTAAAATCAAGTGATCATCACATTTTCAAGCTTTGTCATTGGAATTTGTACATTGCAAAAATAGCCTCTACTCTCAGTGAAAATGATCTGGATCGAAGAGTGGTATTTTGGGAGTGGTACTTGGCCAAGATGCAAAAGCAAAATAAACACTTTCCAACAGATAGTCTTTTGGAGTGGACACATTTATATTAAATAGCTTAGTTAATCGCCACAGTTGCACCTATTGGAAACCTGAGAATCCGCATATTACGGAGGAATATCATGTTAATTTATCGGGAGTTACAATATAGCGTGGATTCTCATCAAAAGGATTAGGCGAGTCATTCGTTTTAGACAGTCACTGTTCCTATTTACTTGAACTTGCAGCAGCAATCTGTCATGCTAAGCTTCTCAGAGGACTTTGAAGATATGAAGTTTTATCTCCGGCAAAAGGGGTACCTTCACACTACAATAGTAATGTAAAGGGCTACACCAATGAGATCTTGTTCTAGACGAGGGAAGTTCAGTAGAATGATTCGTGTCTTCAGCAGTTTGAAATCAGGCGTTTATAAAAAAAATTAAATCCTGTCTGTAATGTCGATTAAATTTTGAAAATAAAATGTATTTTAATAAACAATGGTCTTATAATCATCCAATGCGTGTATACGGTTTTTAGGATACCCTGTACATGTATATATATATATATATATA
>NC_068983.1:74212282-74215878 GCF_001194135.2 Octopus bimaculoides
GATTTCTTGCCAATAGAGAAAGAGTCGGTTTCTAACCTAGATTCAAAGCTCCTTCATCTGAATTTCAACATTAACAACAGGGTATTTTTGTATGAATGTATGTATATATGTATGTGTGCACATTTGTATGTTTTGCATATAGTTGCATATCTAGACATGCACATGTATATATGAATGAAAAACTTCTGGAAAGTTTTACAAATTTTTACAGCTCCAGTGATGGATTGGATCTGTACTTTTCAAATTAGCTTTCTCCTTTCTGGTTTTGAGAAGCGTGATTTCTCATGATTGGCATTTAGGCAGTGAGTTACATATCCCAGTACCGCAATAATTACAGGTATAAAACCTGAACTTGTAATCTGGATAGAGTAACTGTAGATTTTTCAATAGTTCAGCATAGGTGTTCTCTTTTTCACTGATCTTCAGCTTTATGTTAACATCCGCTGGGCAGCTAATTTCCACAACTGTGCAGAGTTTGTCTTCTCTATACCAAATAATTATATCAGGTCTGTTGTGCTTACATTTTATTGAAATCTTCACTGGTAATCCTTTTTATTATGAGTGGCTATGGGTTCTTATTTCTTTGTCCTTGGGATTATATTTCTGATGGATTTCTTTATGGAGTGTCCTAGCTACATCATATGTATGTATGTATGTGCGCGCGCGCGCGCGTTTGTCTGTCTGTCTATCCATTTGTAAATGCATACATATACATAATCGTGTATTATCATACACAGATATATACATATATGAATATTAATATACATGTTTGTGCGTGTGTATGTGATAACAAGTTTATGTTTATCTAAATATGCATCATCTAATTGTTTATACTCTATAGATCAATTTCTGAATTGATTAATATCATATAAATATTTTTCATAAAAATAACATAACAAAAGCAATATAAATTTGTTAAAAAACGCAATAGAAAATAATATGACTAAAGCAGGTGTTGATACTAAAAACGCCAATATTTTAACTTTTGATAGCAATTTTGTGATGTCGCAACGTATGTAAATTAATTTTTATTTTGCTGTTTCGCATTTTATAATTTTGTCATATGGCTTAATAGTATTATATAACACTTTTCCTTATATATAACATTAGTCATTATACGTGGCAGTCTAAGAAAGATAGTAAATGAGTCTATCTAATTGGTAACGAGGACGAAACGTTTGCGAGTCTGTTTCAGTTCTGGGTTTCAAACTGTTGCATATAATATCTAATAATTATATTTATATTTTAACAGTTATTTTACTGTTAATTAATCGGCGGAGAAGGAGCGGAACCACTTGCAAGGACCACTTGCAAACATGATGAGGTTGATGTAGTTAATACTTATCTTGAGTATGCGCAAGTTAATACCTTTAGAAAGTAATAGGGCTGTCAGTGGGTGATAGTTTTGGAGAGTGATTGGTGAAATGAGGTAGAGGGTAAGATGAGCTGAGAAAACGAGTTGTTTTTGTTGATGTTTATTCCTTGGTCAACTTTGAAGGGAACTACGCGAAGAACATCAGTTTTGAAGGGCTATTATATATTTAAAGATTATGTAATCTAGTTTTTTCTTGTTTAAGAGATTATAATATAATTTAACGTAAATGTGGTCCCTATAACTTAGTAGATCGAGCATCTAACTGAAAAATCATTTAGTTGGAAGAGAAATGGATGTGTGCATTAAATGATTCGGAAAGGAGAGGATATACAGCTTGTTTGTTCAAAGGAGAAGGAGGGTTTTTAAAGCAGCCATAAACCAGAGAAGAAAGAGTAAATATGTGAAACACTAAATGTAGTATACTTTTGAGGAGTGAGCATTTGCCAATCAGTCCAACGGTATTCCTGTATCATTGCTTCACACCAGCTCTGGCTTTAGAAAAAATATTACTCAAAAAGTAGACACACGTAGACAAAAACCTCCTCTTTTCATTCCAAAACATTGAAATACGTATCTGATGATTAATGGTATATTGATTTCTAAATTGTGCCATAATGCTACAGATTTTGAGAGTGGAGAATAATCAATTAAATCACTACAGTTTTTTATTGCTGCATATAGTTTTCACGACCACGGAACATTAAAAGGAGGCAAAAGATCCAAATCTCAGGGAAGTAGGAACGTAAACCGACCTAACTAAATCCTGCAGATTGATTTGTCCATGGACGTAGTGACACTGGCAACCATTGACTTTTGGATGATTATTGTGCTTATTCTCGACATTTAGAATGAAGCCACGTATTTAAAATAGAAGTGCAAAATTTATTGTATCATCTTCAATGTACAGTTTGAAGTCATTCCATAGTCGGCTCTGTAGATCTGAAAGACACTTATTCTATGATTTTTCACTCATTTGTCTGGTGAATCAATTGAATTACTTATTGTATCTTCATACTTATTGAACTCTGATCTATTACGTCTATATATTACCATATTAAAGTCCTTTTGGCATGAAGCAGTTTTAACATTCTATGAATATTATTCACATATTCGTTCAGTCACCTATTCACTTATTTCTTATTGATTGATTGATTATGACATATCCTGTAACTCATGTCAATAGATATTAATAATAATTCTTTTACGTCATAGAAAGAAACGATTGTTAGGTTACTTATCAACCAAATCAGTGAATGTGAGTTATGAATATACATAAGTGATATTTCTTTTTGAAGTGGCTATATTCCGCCATTATCTACTTAGATTTTAGAGACAACGATGTAGCCTCTATCCAGTCGCTCGCTCTGTTAGGAATAACATAAATTTCTCATATAATACTACCGTCTTAAATGATGACGGACAAATTAGCATGGCTACGTCTGCAACGTTCTGATTAAATGTGAGCTTGATTTCATGATAAGGATTGACTTAGACCAAGCAACAACTTCGTCATTAATTTCGTCTGCTTAATTACTTAGGGCAATATATTAATATTAATGTTTTAACATAAATTCATCGAACGTGACACCAGCAATGATTTTTAACTGTATTTTAAAAAAAGGTTTAAGCACCAAAATAGTGTAAATACACCAATATATCAAAAATAGTGTAAATACATCAATATATTTATCAAGAGATCAGGAAAAACGCAACCATTATATATTTGTGAATATACCCACGTGTACAGCCGTATATCTATATAGATTTAGACATGTGTGTATTTATGCATGTTTATACGGTTTTAATTATAACATGGCTGCCATACGTTATGTATGTTCACACAAACACACACACATGCATACGTGCGTGTGTGTGTATGTATGTATGTGTGTGTGTTTGTGTGTGTGTATGTGTGTGTGAGAGAGAGAGAGTGTGTGTGTGTGTGTGTGTATTCATATACTTCAGACTGGCTGATTCGACATCGTTTCGCAAGTGAGAATAGGACGTGATATTGACCAACCACAAAACCGGCGAAATGCTCATCTGTCGCTCACGTGATCATTTCTGGAACGATTTAGTTTTGCGTAGCTTTGAAGTATATTGTGGTGTTTTCAACACAATATACCTATAAAGAGATTTTTTGTCCGGAAACACACACACATATACAGTATATATATATGTACGTGTATATATATATATATATATATATATATATATATAT
>NC_068983.1:74216372-74218077 GCF_001194135.2 Octopus bimaculoides
CTTTATATTATACTCATTTATTGTGCTTTTAATTATTAATTTTTCTATATGTGATAGTGGATTTTCATCGATGAGTTCTTGAAAATTGGTTATTTTCCCTAAAACTATATATTTTATATATACTTTATCTATAAGACTCAATTTAATTTTAATTTTTTATAAATTGATTTTAATTGAGTCTTTTACCTGTAATTTTGGATTTTGTCCCTAATATTATTATTATATATATATATATTGATACAAAAGGTAAGACAGCAAAAGAAAGAAAGAGACCTCGATATTATGTAAATAGAATTTCATACACATACATGCATAAACATGAACAATTTTAACGCAATACCAAGGACTGAACAGATTCAATACAGCAGTATGTGACAAAGGTCGATCATTCAATTACAAGTACGTATCACGAGTAGGTATCGCTCAAGTAATTTTTAGACAATTTGAATCAAAAAGCTTGTGTGCACTCAAGGCTATGTTAAAGACCAAAAATCTACAGTGTGAAACTGAATCCGAGACCTTATGATTGGGAAGCGTGCTTCGCAAATGCTTTCCCGTAGACAGACATACCATTATATATATATATATAGATATAATTATAAAGATTATTGATAGAATTAGGTACTTAAAAGAGTGTGCACCACGTACGGCAGGATAAACCTGTGGTCACCTCTCATGGTCGATTAAATATCCATGTGGATATTCTGGTTGTGCACACAGAGAAAAACCACCTTACGAGTATTAAGCGCCATGGGGCTGGTCCAAAGTACACGTTGTGTTGATCACACGTTTGGTGTATTCCAGAGTGTCCGATGTGTCGCAAATCTCTTATGGTGTACTATAAGCAAATGAATAATTACAAATGATGGATAAATGTCAGTGCATTACAGCTGTTTATTACGCTTTTTTAAATCTAAGAATGAGTAGATTACATTACTTCAAAAAACCGTTATCATCAAATGAAACATAATTTAAAATCAATAGGATATCACAAGAACACAGCGAGAACATGCCGGAAACCAGCCGAAGCTGAGCACGAAATGGGAGAAAAAATCCAACAAAAAATGGCTGTTATATGCATTAGGGGGTAAGGTGAGAAGAGATATGATATTTATAGTCAATGTCCAAGGGTAGAAGATTTGAATTGGAGTCAGTTACACTGGTTTATTTCAGAGAATGGAAAAGTTGTTTAGGCAACTATAGTGTAGTTTGTTATCCTAGGATTAGAGACGTGGGTAGCAGGGAATGAATCGAAGAAAGAAAAGACAAATAAATAAATATACATGTGTGTATTAATCTTCAGATTACTCTGATCACTCGTTTCATGAACCATCGCTTTTTACCCAATGAACGTGGATTTCCGGATCACAGATCAACTGACTAGCAACATAACATAATCTCACCATCATAATAAAAAATTACGCATTGAGTGCCTGCACATTGAGTGCTTGTTGTCATATATGTATGCAGACATGAAAATATTTACATCTATCTATCTATCTATCTATCTATCTATCTATCTATCTATCTATCTATCTATCTATCTGTCTGTCTGTCTGTCTGTCTGTCTGTTTCTCTCTCTGTCTCACACACACACACACACATATATAAATGCATATGGATATGTATATGAATATATATATATGCATATGTATGTATATATGTGTATATATATATATATATATATATATATATATATATATAT
>NC_068983.1:74218087-74219842 GCF_001194135.2 Octopus bimaculoides
ATGTATGCGTGTGTGTGTGTGTGTGTGTGTGTGTGTGTGTGTGTATCTTTATACGTTTATGCACTTATGTTAAAAATATATTACCATTATTTTTTTAGGTGACACAAAGTTCTGAGAGAAAGCTAACAGTTGTCCAGACCAAGCCGAAATCTTTTGATGAGTGATGCTGGCAGTTGTTGAAACTTGTTGTTTTTTCCCCCCTTTCCAATAATAAAATACTGTTGGCACCACAAAATGGTATCTAACTCTGTGAACCTATTAGTATTGTATATCTCATGCAAGACTATATACGAATAAGAATATGTACATATTTAAGTATTGCCGACTCGTTGTATGCGGCTACGAATATGTGTGTTTATGGATGTAACGTACTTTGCGTGTATTAGCGTGCATATGCATGTGTGAATGTCTGTGTACATAGTCAGTGCGTGTTTGTATGTATGTGTATGCGTGTGGAGCGGTTCTTTTTAAATAACTGTCAATGTCCATGTCTTATTCTGTATGTTCAGTACATAATTACACACACACGCGTTCGCGCGCGCTTGCACACACTGCTATTATGTTTCTATGTGCTAATATTGTTTCTTTCTTTATGTATTTTTTAAATGAGAATTAAGACATGGTGGATATATGGTAGAATGTACGCATGTAACCTTAGACTACTACAATTGATACAATATTAACTCTTTATACATACACACACACTCACACCACATACACACACTCACACCACATACACACACTCACACCACATACACACACTCACATACACATATATACATACATATATATTTCCACACACACACATATACACGCATATATATATATATGTGTGTGTGTGTGTGTGTGTGTGTGTGGGTGTGTGTGTGTATTCTGCCTGTTTAAGTATGTGACGACATTTGCGATAGCATTAACATTTAGCCTGTGCTTAAGTGTAATTGTGTCTATCTTTGATATTGTTCAGTTCTTTAGTCGGTTAAAGCAGCCATGTTTTGTACCCAGGCTGTAGCACCTTTCATAAATGTAGCATAAAAGGAAGTGTTCGTCTTAAGTGTTCATGCCAGAGGAAAGTACTGAAGTGAAGTTGAAGCATTTCCAAAGGGCATTCTGCTAATACATTGAAGTATTTTCGCCAGTAGCTTACCTGCTAGTCCTAGAGTGTTATCGCGTGCTTATGTGTATGTGCGCGCACCCCCGTATGTGTGTGCTTGCGTGTAAGCGTGTGTATGTGTATTGCTCTAATGAGTGAATATTCCTGTACGAGGATATGTGTTTGTAGACATGTTTATGCACCGGAATTATATTTATGTTTATGAAGAGTGCATTGAATTGATCTGTATCTGTTTATTTCGCTATCTACGAGGAGGTACTGAAAAGTTCCTGGCTTTGGGTAAAAGAAAATACAGGAGATTCAGCTAATTATGGTTTAATTCAACATAATTCCCTCTCAGATTCACACTCTTATTGCAGCAGTATTTCAGTTTTTCTTAGCCCTTTAAAAGAACTCGGAAATTTGGGTCACCAACCAGGCATTTTACGATATCTTTAAAGCCAGGAACTTTTCAGCACCCCTCATATTCCCATTAATTCGTGTACCAGTCGGTATATATATATATATATATATATATACGTATCATAAATATATAGGGATTGACAGTAACCTGCTTCTCCAACATACTGAGAATTCAGAAATAGCAGTCAAAGAACTACTGATTTCAAAACTACAAATCATTACTCTAGATTGATAGCGATATT
>NC_068983.1:74220282-74221239 GCF_001194135.2 Octopus bimaculoides
AGCTGAAGATCAGAATAGAGGATTCTTTATTCTTTACTGTGAAACGATCGTACTAAATTAACTAAAGGCAGGTGGTTTTTTTACTCTTCTCTACTGTTTTTTGTTCTGTGTGTATCAAAAATATCGCTATCAATCTAGAGTAATAATTTGTAGTTTTGAAATCAGTAGTTCTTTGACTGCTATTTCTGAATTCTCAGTATGTTGGAGAAGCAGGTTACTGTCAATCCCTATATATTTATGATTATAAATGATTTTTACCGAAAAGGTTTTTTTCATATTGAGGTACCCGGCAAAATTGTTAATTATTAATTTTATTACTAATTGACGATTCCCTGCCCTGCATATCTATATATATATATACGTATATATAAATGCGTTTGCACATATATGATTACGTAAGCGTCATTACTTCGTATATCTACACCAGATAACTTTTATGTTATTCTGTAGACGTTAATCTAAAACTCAGCGTCAGAACTACCTTCATTTCCAGAAATGATTTAGATATCATGTAAGATCTAATTACAGGTATGTACTATCCTTTTTGAAATCCAAATGAATAATTACTATGTATATTAACAGAAATTAACCATCAACCTACAATCCTATAAAAATGGAACCAATAACTTAACAGGAGAATATATTATATACCATTAGGTATAACTTAATAGTACTATACTGAAAAAATTATAAGTACAAGATATAATATATGTATATATATTGTTAAAGGCGACAACAGACGTTAAGGCAAGGCAAACGTCTCAAATCATATTATTATTATTGGGGAAAAAATTCAAAGTCTTACGGCTGTTTCTGGGGTAGCCCAGAGTATTGGATATTCCGTCATGGCAGACAAATAGGGAAAATGAGAGGGATATAGATTAATGAAATGACGACATAGAGGACAGGAGTAAAGAAAAATATAAAGGAAGAGAAGAAACAAGAGGCGTAAAAGTT
>NC_068983.1:74222268-74223013 GCF_001194135.2 Octopus bimaculoides
TATATATATATATATATATATATATATATATGTATGTATATATATTGTTAAAGGCGACAACAGACGTTAAGGCAAGGCAAACGTCTCAAATCATATTATTATTATTGGGGAAAAAATTCAAAGTCTTACGGCTGTTTCTGGGGTAGCCCAGAGTATTGGATATTCCGTCATGGCAGACAAATAGGGAAAATGAGAGGGATATAGATTAATGAAATGACGACATAGAGGACAGGAGTAAAGAAAAATATAAAGGAAGAGAAGAAACAAGAGGCGTAAAAGTTCACAGTTCAACTTTCCGATCGTATAGAAGTAGGTCTGTAAGTCCTTAGATGTAATCTTGCATAAAACCATGTAGGCTAAAGTCTTGAAAGTGTAAATATCTAGAAATAGACGCGAATATATCCTTTAGTCTTATCCTTTATGTCATCATTTCATTAATCTATACCCTTCTCATTTCTCCTATTTGTCTTCGATGACGGAATATCCCATACTATGGGATATTCTAGAAGCAGCTGTAAGACTTTGAATTTTTTCCCAATAATGTTTGCCTTGCCTTATCGTATGTTGTCCTTTTTAACAATTATATATCCGCTATATCTGAAATCTGCAATGGCTCCATAATTACCGTCTCGGCTATAACCTGTAATCCGTTACACCACTTACCTAGCGTACCTAGTCGTTTAAAGCACCTGAGAACTAAACCCCCATATTTTGTATATATATATATATATATATATATATATAT
>NC_068983.1:74223097-74225713 GCF_001194135.2 Octopus bimaculoides
TTAGAATATTTAATTAGACTAAAGGTGAATTAAAAACTAAGTAGAAGTAGTAATATATACCCGCTGACTCGGAAGCCTACTACGAATTCCTAGCTCCAGCCTCAGCTGTGAACTTGAAATCTAACGGATGACTAATTTTAGCACTTGCGCAGCGTACCTATTGGTTTAGATCATTAGTAAACTAACTCCTCATATATATATATATATATATATATACATACATACATGTAATAAATATATAATTTATATATACGTAATAAATATATAATAAATATATAATGTGCAGGCCAGCAAATCATAAGTCATATTTAGATATTTTAAACATTGCACGCCACACAAGGCGCAAACAAACGTGTACACATCCTATACTTCACACCCAGACCTGTAACTAACGAAATCATACCAATTGGCCACTGGAAGGATCGTCCTTCTCAAAGGCTG
The DNA here is from genome assembly GCF_001194135.2 of Octopus bimaculoides. Lineage (NCBI taxonomy): Eukaryota > Metazoa > Mollusca > Cephalopoda > Octopoda > Octopodidae > Octopus > Octopus bimaculoides. The sequence continues at coordinate 74,223,539 of NC_068983.1, forward strand.
TAGTTAAAATATCCACCCCCTCGCACTATCTGTTGGGAGCACAAGACACTATACCGGCATGACAACAAATCACTTTAAGGAAAGGTATTCACAGTACATGCACTCATTCAGGTGTCGGAATAGGGTAAATTCCACATCTCTATCCCATTTTCTGAGACACAATAAGCATCGAAATTACCTAGCATCAAATGGAATATTCTTGACTGGGCTTCTGGGCTTTTCCTTGCTTACATCGAGCTAGCAATCACCAATCCTGTCTCCGTGAGAAATACATGTAATCTACCACCCCACTGTATTCACTAAAAAGATGAATGAACTATCTTATTGTTACCACCAGAGGTATACTCAGTTTATGAAATTTTATAAATGGTTACTCTTATGTAAAGACTGCAGGCGATAACGCGTTCAAACTCCACTGAGCTACACATGTCAGCATCTTACCCGAACAAGGAATTGCTGCCGCTGAATATATAATGTCGCTGCCTGCTGTCAAAGTGGCGCCATTATCTTACGAGTATCCTATTCAAACACCTCACCAAAATATAAAGAAAATAGCTGGTGTCGATTTGATAGCATCGACACCACCTGACCTCAGATGACTAATGGAGGCATAAATACCTAGAAAACATATTGAATTTCTTTGATACCCTCCACTCCGAGTATCTAATGTGACTGAAGTGTTCTCTCCCTCTCTTTTTCTCTCTCTCTTGAATATACATATGTATATGTATATATATATATATATATATATATATATGTGTGTGTGTGTGTGTGTGTGTGTGTGTGTGTATGTGTGCATACACGTATATATATGTATATGTACATGCTTATATCTTTATGCACATTTTTATAAATATATCTATCTATGTATATACATATAGGTACACACACACACACACACACACACACACACACACACACACACGCCGTTTATAAATTATATGAAAACATAAATGTAGCATCCAACAAACCAAAAATGATTTAGTGACAGGACAAGAAGTTTTCGATGCAAACAACTGTCAGTAACTGTTCAATAAAGCGACCCAATGTTTAGTTATAATTGTATGGAAAGTATCGTGACTATGATAATCTGAAGAAACAGAAGTAATCACAATGCAACTATGAATAAGGGGTCGAAGCCAAATGTCAAAATACACTATAGTAACACGTCCTGTATACTGGAGAGTAAATGGCTCACAAAGAAAGTTATGTATGCCAAAAATACTATTTAATTGTAATGATGTGACATCGAATGTAATTATGATGGGTGTTTAGAAAGTACATTTAATAGTAGGCATACGTATGCGTTCATTCTTTCTAAATAACAAACAAAGAAATTCCATTTCAGTACCACACTTCAGGTAATCGGGGATTGATTGCAAAATAAAATTGACGTCACCCAACTAGGCAGATAAATTTTTAACAACTTTAGATTTCGGTTTGAATTGATATCCTTTGTACTTGACCACAAAGTTCAACTCCATCATGAAAACTTTTTAAATGTATAAAAATGTGATAAGAGCGAGCAACGGAAGACATGTTTCAAAATAAAGATTTTATAAAGGTTTCCTTTCATATTTCGGATTGCATACTATGATACCTGCAGTGAAAGCTGAATGTTACTAAACTATTCTTCATCGTGACAATACATAATTAATTTGTTTCACAAAAGCCAGGACATAACAAAATCAAATAAATTTTTTAAAAGGGTAGGAAAAGAGACATTCTATGCACATAGAGAAAGCAATTCAGTTGCTTTTCACATTGAGAAACGGGTAAGGAACAAGTGCAATAGAATAGCGAAAGAATTTAGCTTCGAATATGTATGTTATCAATCAGTTTCATTTCTGTATTTCTTGTCCATAGAGAAAGAGCCGGACTCTAACATAGATTCAAGGCTCCTTCATTGGAACTTTTATCAACATCATCTAGGTATTTGTGCATATGTGTGTGTGTGCAGTATTTGGTGTTAGTGTATGCGCAGATTTGTATGTTTGTTTTATGGATGCGTTTTTATGTCTAGATGCATGCATATGTATTTATATGCTAAATTTTTGGAAAGTTTTACATATCTTTACAGTTCCATTGATGGCTTGAATCTGTAGTCTTCTAATCAGCCTTTTTCTTTCAGGTTTTGAGAACCCTAATTTTTCCAGATTTTTGTTGAGGCAGTTC
>NC_068983.1:74226073-74226760 GCF_001194135.2 Octopus bimaculoides
TTTATTGGGACATTCCACCAATACTCTTTCATATTGTGAGTGGTAATGGCCTCTACCTCATTATGGGTTTTCATCTCCTTAGTCCCGGGGTTATCCTGTCGGCGGATTTCATTGTACAGTGTCTTGGCCACAACATCATGTCTCATGGGTAGGTAATACCGTGATGACATTTTTGGACAGCTGCCAATGATGTGGGTGATATCTTCGATACTGATTCCACAGAGTCTGCATCGATTATTACATTGTGGCGCTTTGCCCGCCTCTCTGTCCCGTTTGTTTATTAGGAATTTGGTTGCTATTTCTTGTTCTTGAATAGCAAAGGCATACCCTTCAAAGTGAGAGTTGGTGACCCGATGTATGTATGTATGTATGTATGTATGTATCTACGTACGGATGTGTGAGTGAGTGAGTGGGTGAGTGTGTGTGTGGGTGTGTATGTGTGTCGGCGTGTATGCATGGATGGATAAAATATGGATGAATGCTTACGCAAACATATATTACATTCACTAACCATTTTTGTGCGTATGCATCTGCACTGTCTATGTTGGCGAATATTAATTATTATTATTTCTCAAATGTCTATATGTTTGTCTGCTTACTACGGTGTGCATTTGTGTATACATAACTTGAGAACTCTAGTCTATATATACCGATATATGTACATATACCGATATATATATATATATA
>NC_068983.1:74227411-74234394 GCF_001194135.2 Octopus bimaculoides
TATATATATATATATGTATATATATCGTTGAATGTCTTACGCAAAATTCTCTATTATGTCGGTCACTGATTTCTTCTATAATAATGCATAATAATATACACCTCGGTCCGTTCTTTGATTATAAGTGCCATATGTGCATACTTACATACGTAAATATATATACATACATTTATACATACATAAATAAACGCATACATGCCTGCATATTTACATCTAATCATTGAAATATCCATATATACATGCAAAAGCGTGCGTATGCCCAAGCACACAAAAACGTCTTTATATATTTACTGACTCTAATAAATTCATATGCATTTATTCGTGACCCTCTTTACTCCCTTTCCCTCCTGCCCTTCCTCCTCCCATACATACATATAATATGCATGAGGGGAAAGAGATTGTGCATATACACCCATATATATATATATATATATATATATATATATATATATATATATCAGTGTGTGTGTATGTGTGTATCCATACGCACGTTTAGATATTTACATGTACTCTCTACTCCTAATTTGATACATTTATATAAAATATTTCTGAGTTTATTTCCATAAACTAAAATAGTTTCCATGCACAAGAAGATGAAAAACATTTTTGGGGATAATATAAACGTGTATTACCGAATTCTACGTATATCATATAAATACTCTGTCGGAACGGAAAGCAGAGTATTTCATTTTAATCTATCGTAAAGAATTTCATGCCTTTAATGTTCAGACACAGACACACACACACACACACACACGCATACACACCCACCCACCACGCACATACACACTCACTCACTTATATGTACATACAGTTTTTGTAGTAAGTCAATGTGTGAGTGATTGACAGAGAAAAACCGAGAGAGAGAGAAAGAGAGAGAGTGGTTATGTATGTATGTATGTATGTATGTATGTATGAATGGCTTCAGTGACAGACCTAGTGATTCAAAGCTTAAGAGGGCACTAGCATTTTCTTCGTTGGGAAAAGGAAAAGGATAAACAGTATAGACAGTAAACATGGATGATATAGTTATACAATTTCTTTGGGTTTAGTGACAAACTACTATAGGTGGGGTGTTTCTCTGCTAGCAGACAAGTTTATAATGGAGCAGGGGGAGTATCAACATAAGGCACCTAGATGATCCATAAATCAGAAAGAAAAAAAAAATCAGGGACAGTTAGAAATCTGCTTACAGTTATTTACTAGCCTGTATGGTCTGGCTAAGTCAAAATGGTTTTTTGTATTCTTCCTTTCTACTTGGAGAGTTTAAATGTAGTTATAAAAATATGTCCTGTTGAAATGTAATTTCAGTAAATTTCTATATCTTTGTGCAGCTGAGGATTGCTCTGCATTTTACATTTGATGTAATGTTCACATTCCTTAATTGAATGGAGTCGCTTGAAACGTTCGTACTGCATTAACTTTGGATACCCTTGTTGCTTATTTTGATTATATATATATATATACATGGATAGATAGATAGGTAGATAGATAGATAAAACTTACTTGGAAATGGATGCGTGGCGTTCAATCATATATTAATATGAATAATATATAAATATATATACATACATATATATATATGTTTATACACATGCATATATGGGCACAGGACACCACAGAACTTAAACAACATGAAATACGAAAACATAAAATACGAAATACGCTGACATGGAATACGAACTTTTGTTTTTGCAAACAACGAAAGAAACAAATGCAAAACAAGACAAGCAACATAAAAAAACGATCCTTCATCAGTTGTCGGCTGTTTTTCTACTTCGTATTTCGAGCAATAGAGAGAGAGAGAGAGAGAGAGAGAGAGAGAGAGAGAGAGAGAGAGAGAGAGAGAGAGAGAGAGAGAGAGAGAGAGAGAGAGAGAGAGAGAGAGAGAGAGAGAGAGAGAGAGAGAGAGAGAGATAATATGTATGTAGGTACAGTAAAATTCTCGCTGTTTCTTCTTGAAGACTTAATTTATTAAATAAATAATCTAGTTTCTTTTAAAAATATTATTGCCTAGGAAGCAAACTTGACTTCATTTTTGAAATTTACGTTGCCAAAAGCAAAACAGAAGGATTAAAATAGAACAAATAGACAGTGAATGTTAGTGGGAGTAGTGTATTTAGATAGAAAGTGAAAGCGATCGATTGTGGGTTAAGTAGAAGAGTTAGCTAGCTAGATAGGCTGGTAGTTATTCAAATTGATAAATATATATTTAGATAAAGAGCGGAAGAAATATAGAGGAAGAGAGAGAATGGAGAGATAGAGATCTTGCAGAAAAGCAGAGCAGTTTCTCTTGAGGGTAAGTTTCAAAGAAACCATTTTCTTAAAAGTAAAATGAAATCATCAAACAACTTTAGGCCTGAATTTTAATGTAATTCTCTTTGGAATAGTAAAATACTTTGATGCTAATATTCGAACGTGTTCTACATGCATACCTGTGAGAGTAGTATGCCATTGTTGGTTTCATTTGAACATTTTAGCAGAACGAAAGTATTTCTTGACTGAATTAAACAAATTCTGTTCTCATAAATGCAATTATGACATGCTAAGAATTTGAGAGCTTTACCCCGAAGCCATAGGAATGAGCAAATCATAACAGTGGAGATGAGCAAATCTTTTAAATTGTGAACAGATTATAGAAACAATTTGTGCTTTTTTTTCTTTTTTTAATTTCCTATCAACCACAATAAAGCAGACTTATGACTAAAGGCATTCCAGCTAAAACCATTCTGTCTTTTAGGAATATGTAGCTATACGTTATCTATGTCTAATGCTTGTTTTTTCTTTTCCCAAAGTAGTAAGATATGATTTGGAAGAAATTTGGCGGCCCTTTCTAGCAGATCATCCTGTCATATTAGTGTTTCCTCGTTGTTTTATCACAAGAATTCGTATTAGAGATTTGTTATTGTTGTTGCTGCGGCAGTTTTTATTGTTTAGATCCAAGCCCAATCAAGAAGTTCTACGACTGAAGATACTTCACCCGCCTGTACTCATTACATATTTTTTATATATCAGCCACTATATTGTATAATATATCTTTCCTTGTTAGAAATAGTAGGGTGTGATTTGAGGCAGATAGAGCTGTTACTTCTAGCAAACCAAGTAAAGGTTTTATTATTTGGTTATTCATTGAAAAACTTTATAAATTTTAGAGGTAACAAAACGTTACAAGATTAAACTATTCTGATCAGATTAAAGGTGAGAACGGTGAAAAAGAAAGTAAAGAATTTCTGGAAAAGTTGTGTGGTTGGTATAGAGTGTTGGTAGTAACTGAGAAGTGATTGTCACTAAAGACGACAAGAAGGCCGATAGGTATGCGAGGTGATCTAGAGCTTGATAGATGACATTTAGCAACATTTACAATATATGCAACATTGTTATGAATAATACTGATCTAAAAGTCGGCACAGGTTGTTTAGTCCTTAGATATACAACTAAAGCGTTTTGAAACTACGACAGTCTGGCGCGAGTCTGTTTGATTTATAGTAATATAAACAGATACAAATAATTAAGGAGGGAGATTTTGTCATAGTATATTCAATAACACGACATTTGACTATCGACCATCTTCCGAAAAAAGAGAAAACAATCAAATATAATATTATTCAGCAGAGGTTGATTTTTACCTTTCATCCTTTCGGGGTCGATAAAATAAGTAACAATTGAGCACTCAACTTCCCTCTCTCCCAAAATTAATGGCCTTGAGCCAAAAATTGAAGCCAGTTATATGCAACACTTAATATTTTTCCAAAGCATTTTTTCCATTTAGAATTATAATTTAATCAAAATGCTTAGATAGTTCGTCTGAGATTGTTAATTGGAACATTTTGTTAAAAAAGTCGAGAATTGTAATTGAAGACCAACGCGCTTAAAGTGTTAAAGTTATATTTTCTAACATAGAAAAAAAAGAATGAGTTACCAATAATAAAGTTTGCAATCAATTTGCTATAACATCGATTTTGTTACCACAAAATGACAGATAATGACAACCACAGCATTCTGTAGTCATTCATTCTATAGTTAAACATCAGGAATCACACAATGAAAGGATGAATTGACGCATTTCTAAATGAACAGAGAAACAGGTATACATATTACACTACTCTGTAACAGAAGATTATTGTAATGTGCTCAACATGGCATTAAAGCAGCAAGACTGAAAAAACAATTGTCAGCTTCAATAATCTTAAAGAACATGAGCAAAGCTAGATTCATAATCATGTTTGAAGCCATAAAGAATAGTATCCATAGCGCATCAGAAATTTTCCTACTCATGATAGTCAATATTGCATAGTCAAAAGTAGTATAAATGATACATAGAAATATTTCAGGATTGCAAAAATGAATAGTTTTAGCTGATGACTACAATCAAGACGCCAAAGAATGTAAAATATACCAGAATATCTTTAACTATGAATATAAGAGTTGGCTTCCCTAAAAAGGACATATATGACTCCTGGGGGAACAAAATGCAAATTGATATCAAATCTGTATGATAGCTCATGAACAAGTTGAAGTGCAACAAAATAAAGTTAAATACGAAGTATACATAAGTAAGGCTGTATATTCTACGTGCAACTAAGTGAAGGGAACAACTGAGGTGACTAAAGATATGATAACTGATTTCGACTCAGCGGGACTGCATTTGACTCTGAAAAACAAAACAAAACATAACTCTACCACTAACTAGAGTTGTTCAGAAGTGTAATAAAAACTTTAGACTCATGCTATTTGCATCCATTACAATATAAACAAAAGTGCTATCATGTATCTTTACAACGATCATTTTGTTAGAAAAGGCCCCGATTATGTAATATCATGCTTAGATGTATATCTCTCATAGTATCTTCACAACATCAGTAAAACCTATGTTTTACACGAGCTGGATGAAAATAACATATAACATTCTTTTCAAGTTATCGTCACTGCAAGCCTGGGCCAGATTATTATCAACGATCCTATACTAGGCCATAGTATATATACTAGGCCGGCATATTTGTAAAGGGATAAATTACACGGTGGGTGAAATAGCACAAATGGAATGAGGGAAATAAGAGACAGACGGTTGGACAACTTTTGAGGTTGCAACAGATAGACAAAAACGTGGAGGAGAAACTGTTGAAAAAAATTATTAATATAAAAGTTTGTGTACAGTGAATTGTACGTCGAAAACAAAGGTATAGGAAAAAGAAGTATACTGATGTTTCGGGAGAAGTCATTATTGGAATAATGCAAGAAAGAAATATGCAAGATAAAAGAAACAAGAAAGAAACGATACCTGTTTAAAGCCCAACTTTAGAACGTCTGTTAAAAGCATCGACTTGCATAGCAATTCTAGAATTCCTATTCAGAAAAGGCGTCTCTCCACTATGTATGTTGTATAACTGTCAGTCAAATCTACTAAACTGAGTGATGCACAAACAACTTTTTAAATATATCATCACCTCACCACAGAATGAGTAACATTTTACCAAAGTATTAGGCTAGCGAGGCCGATGTGGAGACAGAAGAAAACTCATTTGAATGCTATTCGTTTATAGTAATATTCAGTTTTCAATGATCTATTATAGTAGTATTGAAATTGTTTTGCATAATATCACCGTATTTCTTCCGGTGTAGACTTAAATTACCAAGGTACAGTAAATTTCATCAGTCGAGAAAATTGCTGATTGATAACAATGTACAGAAGTTTAAAAATACGTTTCCTCTAACGTAAAAACGACTGGAGCAATTAGTTGTATGGGCATTTGTTTCTTGTAAGTAAATTGAACTATTTATCTTGAGGTCAAGGACAAAATCGATGTGCAATCTGATTTGAATAATCGTTTAAGCATAGAGTTTTGGTCGTCTTCGTCACTTTTAGAAATGCGGATTTCAGTTTAGTTAGATTAGTTATAACTATTTAGAATTGTAAATAAATTAACAACTGTGAGTACTAGATGAAATACTGTTTGTTAAAAACTTTTACAAGCTAGACGAGTTGAGACAAATTGCATTATACAGCACTTGCATTACTCTCTGCATATCATAGCTTTAAAAAGTGTTTTACTGCATGAGAACTAACTACAGTCAAAGGAAACTCATTGAAGAAGCAACATACGCTATTTCAAGGTATGTCACACCCATAGTTTCAAAGTCCGTATATTCACATGTAATCATCGTAATAATATTGATTTCAAATTTTGGCACAAGGCCAGCAAGTTCGGGAGAGTGGTTAAGTTGATATAATTGACCCCAGTGCTCAACTGGTACTCATTTTAGCCACTCCGAAACGATTAATGGGAAAAGTCGACCGCGGCGGAATTTGAATTCTGAACGTAAAGATGGACGAAATGCAGATGTGCATTTTCCCCCGCAAGCTATCGATTTTGCCAGCTCGCTGCGTTAATAACAACAACAACAACAACAATAATAATAATAATGGTGATTTGTTACTGCCTGCCTTCAAGTAAAGAATAACCGGTAATTAAGAACTATCCGAGTCTTTTAGAATAACAACAACAACAACAACAACAATAATAATAATAATAATAATAATAATGACAGTCCTTTCTACTATAGGCACAAGGCCTGAAATTTTAGGGGAGGGGATGAAGTCGATTATATCGACCCTACTGCGTAACTGGTACTTAATTTATCGACCCCGAAACAATGACAGGCAAATTCGACACCGGTGGCATTTCGACTCGTAATGTGAAGACAAACGAAAGCCCGCTAAGCATTTCGCTCAGCGTGCTAACGATTCTGCCCGCTCGCCGCCATACTACTACTACAACTACTACTACTACTACTACTACTACTACTACTACTACTACTACTACTAATAATAATAATAATAATAGTCAAGACGAAGAGTGCGATTTTAGATGTTTTATTCTTTGAACAATATTTCGACAGAACGTCTGTCTTTCTCAAGTTCAAACCAAAAGGTGATTGAAAATTCAAAATTTCAGAAACCAAACGGAAACTATGAACGAGAGTAA
>NC_068983.1:74234964-74236045 GCF_001194135.2 Octopus bimaculoides
TTTGATGGTATTCACTTCACTCATGTTGTTGCACAATGAACAGGGCTTACCTCTCTTGCGGCTGTTCTTTAAGGTACAGCGTGTAGATACTCCAATGTTCGTTTTCTTGGATTCAGATATAGAGGTCAATAATTCTTTTATGTTCTTATTCCGTCGAAAGGCTACAATGGGCGGCTGAGGAAATATCTGTTTGAAACTGGGATATTTTTTCGCCACATGTTGGTAACTTTCATGCAACACTTTTGAAATGCCAGCGAAACGTCGGTGCCAGTTAATAACTAAAGGAATTCTGTAATCTGTTGTATTTTGTTTGCTAAGATTAGGCATTTAGGTTTGACTATCTTTGCTAATCTTAGCTATTTCACTTGCTATTTCCTTTAAACGTGATTCACTGTAACCTCGTTTGACATGACATACAAAAGCATTTGCATGTTTCCAGTAATCCCCTATGTCAGTGCAAACCCGTTTTATCTTCAAAAATTGGGATTTCGGATTTGACCGAATAAGATGATGTGGATGATCGGAGCGGCGGTGGAGATATATGTGGGATGACGTTGGCTTGCAAAATAACACTGTCATTATTCTACCTCTAGAAAACTTGACTTTTGTGTCTAAAAATTCGACGCTAGTTTTTGAAAAAGTAGACGTAAATTTTATGTTGGACTTAAAGCCATAGTTTCTAGCAAAACAATTACAGAAATGCGAGAAGTCCATTAAACTATCTTGTGATCCTTTCCAGACAAAAAATACGTCGGCAATGAACCGTAACCAGAGTATTGGTTCATGACCATGAAGGGATTTGAATGTCTTCAGTAACTTTATCTCAAAATTTGTCATAAAGACATTAGCGAAATTAACTGCCATGGGGGTACCCATGGCGCAACCCTTCTTCTGGTGGTAGAATCTTTGTCTAAACTGCATTGTGTTACTTTCTAACACAAACCTCAGTAATCTACAGAGCAAATTTGTTCGAACACTTTTATTTGACCGCTTTTCAAAGGCATCCATGCATGCTTCTACCCCTTCATTGTGGTCAATATTAGGATATAAGGAAGAAACATCCATGGTTACCAAAAAACAG
>NC_068983.1:74237257-74239347 GCF_001194135.2 Octopus bimaculoides
ACTATTTACCTTCGTGAAGAGTTACGTCAATCCTTTTTTTAAAAATATTATTATTATTATTATTATTGTTGTTGTTGTTGTTGTTGTTGTTATTTCTACTCTAGGCACAAGGCTTTTAACATTTTTTTGGGGAAGGGGGCTAGTCGATTACATCGTCTCCAGTACATAACTGGTACTTATTTCATCGGCCCCGAACGGATAGCGACGGGCAAAATACCGCTAAGCATTCCGCCCAGCGTGTTAACGATTCTGCCAGCTCACCGCATTTATAATAATAATAATAATAATAATAATAATAATAATAATAATAATAACAATAAAATTTGAAGAGTTAATTTGAACAATGGATAAGGGTTAGACGAATGTTTAGGGCATCGTGAGTACGATTACAAACATAGGAAAGCCAGACTATTATTTATGTATTTCATTGAATATTTGAATTTGTATGAATGAATTTCGATTTATGAACACTTCAAAGTAAATGCATACAATCTGTTTTGGCAGGCAGGGAGAGGTATATCTGATTAACTCAATAGCATTTTGCAATGAGATAAACCCAAGAGACACTTTCTGGGATTTAGCTCGAACATACAATTTAATAATTTGTTTATCAATATTGTTAATCACAAAACATTCGATTCTAGCATATTACCCTTAAATTATAAAAAAAATATTCTTGATTTCTTATTTTGAATTACTAGGAGAAACAACAGCCGAAAAAATCCATATTATATTGGAAGATTCAACGTTGTCGCATTATTTTAATTTGATAATATTTACGAAATGAAATTTTAGTTACACCCATTCATATGAAAGTTGCAAATTAGGGTCATTCTGATCAAAAAGGATTCGCATTTTTTTCATCATAATTTGAGAAAATATCGCCTCTAACTGATTGGTTCTGTGAATGCCAAAATGAGTACTCAAACATGAATGAAATTTCCAATTAAAATGCATTATTATAGAGAAGGGAGAAAAACTAAATTTATCAAAATTAAGTAGTGGTTAGCATCGCCAGTACAAAATCCAAAGAAAATGCCTTTTTGGGTGTTTACGTAGTTATTGCTATTTGTTATTGTGAGTAAATCAGAATCGATTGAGCAGACCAATGTAGAAGTATTACAACCATGACCATCTCATTGTTCTTCATACATAACGTGTCTAGGAATATATTACAAAATGTACAATTCTTTTCTCTAAAACAGTAGGGTATGGTTGATTTTAACGAATTTTGTCGCATTTAGTGATAGATCGAGAGGAACTCCGAAATAAAGACACATCAACGGTCACATATGCACGCATGCTCGTACACTTACACGCACATACACATATACTTAGATATATACGTAAATAGTTCCATAGATACATATATACATATATACATATGTTTATTAATTCAGGTCACTTTACATTTCATGCTTGGAAACATCAAAAAATACTAGTGGTAAGTGCTCCGACACGTGCAAATCATACGACGGTTACGGAACACTAGGTTCAAGGATATGGTTTGCTTCATCCTGTTTACGAATTGATAAATTTCTAGTGGTGCATAGCGATTTATATCAATAACATATTTGGTGCTACTAATGGACACGGTATACTAAAGAATACTAGCAGTTGCAGTAGTACTACGCAATTGATGCAAGAATATATATTAAGAGAATTTCCTACTGTCGCGTGAAAATTCCAAATATTATCAGAAACAAACACATTCACGACAGAATAAATGAATCATATCCAATGAGGCCCTACAAATGACGTTTCACGTAAATATAACAAACACTAAAAACAAAGCAAAGCAAAAAAACATTAAATTCGCATGATATAGTTCGCCGTCAAGTTAGAGGTTTACAAACAAAACTGGACGAAGCAGAGCAAGGGCACGCAAAATTATTACTATTGGATCATTCAAGCATATCAGAATTTCTCCTACTAAACATTTTTGTCCTAAAATTGCCTTCCGGCATGAAATTTTGGTTACTGAGAAGCCAAGCAGTCACTGCTTATGTATACACACACACACACATACGCGTGCACACGCGCGCGCGCACACACACACACACACAGACATGTATGCATATATATATATA
>NC_068983.1:74239744-74245682 GCF_001194135.2 Octopus bimaculoides
ACCGTTTCCCCATTCAGACTGCTCCAGCCTTTGGAATGTCATCCTTGCTGTATGTGGTCGAGCATTATCCTGATGGAAGAACACCTTTCGTCTTGAAACCGAAAATGGTCATTTTGTTTTTGGCGCTGACTTATTCGCAGTAGATCTACTTTGTTATCGTTAGGTTTGGGTTTAAAAGTTCAAAGTGGACCAAACCTTTCATATCCTACCAAAAACAAAACATAACAACACCTTACGTGGAAGAAGACCTTCTTTAGCCTGGGGTGTCGGTGTTTTTTCCTTTTCCTACCCACTGTCTTCGACGCTTAACATTTTCATATATAGAAGCCATTTCTCGTCACCAGTCACTATTCGGTCCAAAAAGGGTTCATTCGTAAAACTTCACAAAAAAGAGCACACATTCATTCTCTGCGCACGATTAGTCACGGAATGTTTGTGAGGAACCCATTGATCCAACTTACTTTTCTGATGGCACACAGGTGTCTATGAATGGTTGAATGATCAAATCCAAGTTTCTTTGCTAGTTCGTCGACAGTTACGATGGGATCTTGTTCCACCAGAAATTGCAGGACGTCTCCGTTGAGCTCTACAGATCTTTCAGGACGAGGCTCCTCTTCTCGGCTCGGAGTTTCTGGAGCCACTGTTGATCCTGGCTTACGCTTATTGTCCGATCCTCATATACTGCATTAATATTCCTCGAACTATCCGTTACGTTGTTGCCTTTATTGAACTCATAAGGCAAAATATCCTCTTTTGTCACTTCCAATTATCATTATTTCTATGATAATATATATATATATATATGTATGTGTGTGTGTGTGTGTGTGTGTGTGTGTGTGTGTGTGTGTGTGTGTGTGTATACGCAGCCTCTTCTATCTTTCAAAATTCTGTCTATAGAACTGCAGTCTCTACCGGCGTCAGTCTTCTTCTTCTTCTTCTTCTTCTTCTTCTTCTTCTTCTTCTTCTTCTTCTTCTTCTTCTTCTTCTTCTTCTTCTTCTTCTTCTTCTTCTTCTTCTCATACCAACACCTCCCCTCCTTTTGTTTTTCAGTTGAAGGTTTAGCGGACGAAACGTCAAGACCCTTTTAATTTTATTTCAAGCCTCAGACTAATAAGTGTTTCTGTTGATGTTTTTTCTCCCTCCCCTGCTTGGAAACCGGTGGTGGTTCGACAAAATGAAAACCGATATACTAAGTATCAGACTTTAAAAATAAAGTCTACACCTTTTAAAGCGGTCTAATGACAGAAACGAGTAAAAAAATGGAAGATGAAATATATGCTTGCATAAATGTATTATATGCTCCAACCAATAGTGTTTTAAGCAGTCGTGTTTTCTTTTAGTGTAGTAATTTCCGGTTTGGGGCACATTGATTTCGATTTTAGGTGTTATCTCACATATTTGGCGAGATGGATCAATCAATTATATCACTTCCTATACTTGCCTGATATTTATTTTATCTCCACCGGAATTTGACCCCGACACGATTTGAATCTCAAAAGGTAAATGAATATAGCAAAATCCTGCAAAGTAATTTGCGCGTTATTTCCCCCGTTTATGCTTTTCCAACAGTTATAACAAACGTTGTGACAATATATAAGCATATTAAGGTGGCGAGCTGGCAGAAACGTTAGCACGTCGGGCGAAATGCTTAGCGGTATTTCGTCTGCTGTTACGTTCTGAGTTCAAATTCCGCCGAGGTCGATTTTGCCTTTCATCCTTTCAGGGTCGATAACTTAAGTACCAGTTACGCACTGGGGTCGATGTAATCGACTTAACCTCTTTGTCTGTCCTTGTTTGTCCTCTTTATGTTTAGCTCTTGTGGACAATAAAGAAATAAGAAACGTTAGCACGCCGGGCGAAATGCTTAGCGGTATTTCGTCTGTTTTTACGTTCTGAGTTCAAATTCCGCCGGGGTCGACTATGCCTTTCATCCTTTCAGGGTCGATAAATTGAGTCAAGTTGCGTACTGGGGTGTCGATGTAATCGACTGGCCCCCTCCCACAAATTTTCGGGCCTTGTGCCTAGAGTAGAAAAGAATATATAAGTATATTCCTAATTAAGCAAAGATATACATGCACCCTTACATTTAATAACGTGTACTGATAATTTGATTAGGAAATCTCGTGTTATAGTTTTCAATTGGTAGGAATCCATCGGGCGATTCCTCCGTTCTTCAATAGATTTTAAATGTGACAACACATATATTGTCTTGCAGCAGACCTCGAAAATATTACTGATAACAACGAAAGGAACAGCCGATGAAATTAAATGCTTCACTTCAGAGATGTAAGGAGAAAACGATTCTAGGATATACAAACTAACTATCCGTAGCTGGTAATCGAATAGCATTCTGTGAAGTATAAAATCACATTAATGTAGATATCACTTTATCGGAGGCCATATTTTATTTGAAGTCATATCATTTACTAAAGTTAAGGTTATGGTTGAAGGAGTAATGTTGAGAATATGTTCTGAAGGTTGATTTAACGCAGTGAAATAATGATAAAGTTATCGATGGCCACGACGAAAATAGTGGGGATGATAGCGATCACGATGATGATAATGATGGTGATGATGATAATGATGGGGATGATGATGATGATGATGATGATGATGATGATGATGGTGATGATGATGATGATGAAGATGGCGATGGTAAAATAACATCGTAAATATCAACAGCAATGATAATCACAATAACAGATAAAAGAGGCATTAACCTTTAGTCAGGAATAGCTGTGTGGTTCACAAAGTTTGTTTCGTAACCACATAGTTCCGGGTTCAATTTCAATGTGTCTTACCTTGGCTAAGTGTCTTTTACAAAATCCTCGCACTCTATCTATCTATCTATCTATTTATCTATCTATTTATCTATCTGTGTGTTATAAAAAAGGTAAAATGTACGTTTTCAAATACATAAAAACAGCGAACATTTAATGAATAAAGAACTCGGTGTAAGTGTAGAGTCGAATATTTATAATAATTGTATCGATAGTAATTTCGAAGTTTTGCTGAATATGTAGCATAGTTTAAATAGTTTAGAAAATGCACAAGGCTCACACTTCGTGAAGCTTCGCAGTTATTACCAATAAAATTTCACACACACTCTCAAAGTGTATGTATGTATGTATGTATGTGTGTGTGAGTGTATGTATGTGTGTATGTATGTATGTATGTATGTGTGTATGTGTGTCAAAGATATATAACAGTGAAAGCAGGAAACTCTGTACTTTCGAGTAACAACAATATTCTGTATTGTTTTTATCTCCGACTGTGTCTGTCAGTCCTACCCCAATATTGCTGTCAGAAATACAATAAAGCTCTGACGTTGGAAAAACCGTTACCAACAACGTTTTTGTTTCCACAATGTCACATAAAATTAGAAAAAAATAAAGTGAAGTGGTACACTGCTAATGTTTTTCCAGACAAAGATGACAATAAGAATAATAGAAATTTTGAATAAATATATAAAGAAAGTATACAAAACAATAGCAATGTTGGTAGAACCGTTTATGCCGGTCGAATTCATTGAAATAAAATTGATGAAATAAACCTTGGATAAACTAGTTCATATTTAAATAGAAATAAAGATATGTACTTTTAATTTCTGGCACTTTCCTCTACAGTAGACAATGAAAAGCATTAGATGTTGGGTTTCGTCTCGGTCAAAATATTCTATCTACTTACTTTGAATGTAAAACAAATGGAGTCGAATTCTGATTGACGTAAGCGGACTATCAGTCACGGAATTTTCGCTTAATTTTTGCTTCTTTTGTGACAGATACCACCTCGATCATTGGGAGCTACGCTGCAACTTTTACTCGCATTTACTGAAAACAGCAACTGGAATGTGTTGAGGTTTAAAAAACTGGAATTAATTTCGTTCAAGCGCAAGTAGTAGTGAGGACCAAAATATCTAATTGTTTTTGTATTTTGATTTAGCACGTTCTTGTACGCTAGTTCGTAAAAATTATTCGCTGCAAAATCACAGAAAGGCGAATTCAAGTCGAAACCTCACGTCCAACATCACTTAGAGTATTTTTTCCTCGAGACTAAATCAAACAGCAAATGTTTTTTTAAAATTCCTGTGTACAAAAACATGTTAAAGATAAACGTACACAACTTCATTTTGATTCTCACTGCTTCGTGTACCTACACTGGATATATTTACACGTAGTCAGTTACATGAAACTGATTATACTTTTAATAACCTTATATATATATATATATATAAATATATATATAAGCAAAGTAGCTAGTTAGAAAATCTCTATAAGAGATGAAAGTAGTAACTATACTGGGAAGTAATGTTTATCACCACTTGGACATGGCTGTTCCGTAGGAACCGACGTTAATACTGTTTTTAACCTCAGGAGGACGTCTCATCCAGCTGGTTATTGATGCAATCTGCACCTGAAATATATAGCAAGCAGGAGAGCGAACCCCCACTATCTTCTAGCGACGACGGGACTATCAGACTATCCAGTTTCGAGCTATTTGTGTTTATCTCAGCTGGAGGAAGCGTCCTCCTGGCGTAAGAAACGGTAGTAAGGTCGGTTTCTACGTGACAGCCATGTTGAACAGGCGATAAGCACACGTACACACACACGTATACGCATACACACACACACACAGACACACACACACATACATACATATATATATATATATATATATATATATATATATATATATATATACACGAGTGTGTGTGTGTATATTTTTGTAGATGTAACCTTAGTCGAAGTGCTAAAGTGTTCACAAATAAAGAAACAGTATTCAACGAATTTGAGGGCAGCGTTTTTAATTTCACATTTCAGTTTACTTACAAATTGAAAAATATTTCAACTCGAAGACAACAAGAGTATGGGCGTGAGTATTATATTCAATGATAATTGTGCGCATATTTCTGTATTTTATTAGATTATTAGACCTCATCCGAAAACTTCATTGTAATTGTAAGAGCTGACAATGACGTGAGGATATAGGCTTTTTCGTGAAAGAATTTTGAGTGATGTAATGATTTAAAATTCTAATTCAGAAAAAAATTCCCACGGATAGCTTCTGCATGAAGTCTTAATGCGACAGTGAGAGTTAATTAAAACTAAAGTCTTTACGCTACGGTAAACATGTTCAAAGGCTGTCACTGTGCAAATAAAGATCGGAACCTATATCCACTGCCTCCGGTATTCCCCAAAATTTCAGGTCTTGTGGCTATCGTAGAAAGGATTATTTTTAATTAACTAAATGTGGCAAGTTTGTAGAATCTTAAGCACGTCGGACGAAATGATTACCGGCATTTTTTCGGCTCTCTACGTTCTGATATCAAATGTCACCGAAGTCAATTTTGACTTTCATCATCTCGATAAGATGTGTACCAGTTTAGCGCTGGGATCGACCTCGCCTCAAAATCGCTGGCCTTTTGCCAGAATTCGGAAGCATTGTTTTAAATTAACTAAAATTCAGCTGTTTACGCCTTCCTCTATTTGAAAAAAGTTAGTAGTCATCTAAATAATAATTTGTTCATATTACAACGTATAATTTTATTCAATTAAATTTTCTTGGATTACATCTTCGAATATAACAACGCCCAATTTACTACCAAATTTTTGTATTGCAAGCAAGCGACATTGAATATTTTCGTCAGTCGTTATTCCAGGTTATATAGGTTAAAATATCTATTGTAATCAACATTAAAAAAGATAACTAAGAATTGTTTTGTGGTGACAAAAACAACGATACTTCATAGATTGAAATATTTTACATAAAGCGGAGACAACTCCAATTATGAAATAGTTGTATTCGACATCGTTGGCGCGTGGTTTAGGGGTTAGGATGTTGGATTCATAATTATAAGGTTGCTATTTCGATTTCTGGACAGGGTGATGGCCGGTGCTCTAACCACTAGGCTATATGCCTCCACTGTATGTATGTATAT
>NC_068983.1:74245781-74248792 GCF_001194135.2 Octopus bimaculoides
ATATATATATATATACAAGGTACGATGGGTAAATTGTCGCCATTTTATATTTTTATTTCGCGCACGCACATTGTTTGATTTTGATCTTGTGGACTACACGGTATATTAGGGTCAGTTGGACACTGTCTGTGTGAAAAAACAGCACTCTGACGCAGTTCACTCTGCCAGAAATTTGGAAATGGCATGCTGTACCACTTGGCATTCGCACCGGAAGCTCAAATACGAACATTTTAGAATGTTTAGGTGTCAATCTGAAAATAGTGCAGAAGATTC
Source organism: Octopus bimaculoides (assembly GCF_001194135.2). Taxonomy (NCBI): domain Eukaryota; kingdom Metazoa; phylum Mollusca; class Cephalopoda; order Octopoda; family Octopodidae; genus Octopus; species Octopus bimaculoides. The sequence goes on from NC_068983.1 coordinate 74,246,055, forward strand.
GGAAAGAGTTGGATGAGTCTAATGGTGATTACAACGGTACAGCGGCTCGAAAAACTCAATCTGATCGTTCTGCTAAGAAAAGAACTCTTGGATTTGTTGGCGAGATCCAGGCCACGACTGACAACGATCCCGCCAAGTCAATAAGGTCCATAGGCAGGGACATGGGAGTGTCTGAGTTTTTCATCAGGCATGTAGTGTATGAAGACATTAGGTATTCCTCATACAAGATGAGAAAGGGCTAATTTTTATCCCATATGCGTCAGAGAATCTGGGAGATCGACTTTATGAATCTAGATGATTCGGGAAGGAACTTCATCCTTTTTACTGCAGCCACCATTTCAGGCTACCCACTGCCTGCCATGTAAAGAATCATTCATTATTTAGAAAATATTTCTGCAGCACTAAAAATAAACTGTATAACATTATAGTTCATTAGAGCTTGCTTCTATTGTTTCTCACCATGCTTTTTTTTTTCAAAATAAACGAATGCACATTTTTCTGTTCCTTTTTTTTCTTTTGCTACCGTCCACGACATTTCACTGGTCCCCACATAAGATTAGAAGTCTGTTATTGCTTGTAGGAAATTAATGAATGTCTGGTTATTCCTATTGATAATTGGTTAACTCAGGAAATATGGAAAGGAAAGAATGAACTAAGAATAATATCTTCAATAATGTAACAAAAACAACGAGAAAAACAACTGTAATTTAACACATTACCGATGTGTCAAGATAGTATACAATGTGTTGAAATTGTTCCAACACGTAAATTTAAATATAAATATAAATAACATCCTCATATGTACAATATAGAAAAATATATAGCATACTCATGCCCACGTACACACATATATGTACATATACAGATATGTATATATGTACGTATGAATATATGTATGTATGTATGTATGTATGTATGTATGTATGTATGTATGTATCTGTATATTTGTGTGTATGTGTATATATATATATGTATGTATGCATATATTGGTAAGTATGTTTACACACAATCTATGTGCTTTTTATGTATATATGCATATATATATATATATGTATGTATCCGGGTGTGAATGAACGGGAGGAAAATGTTCATTATACGTACGGAGTTAGATAAGCATTGTTAAGAAATCTGAGCATTTGTTGGCGATGAAAATGTTGTCTTATAAGAAATATCACGTTCAGAGTGAAGCTGATATATTTATAATGTATATTTTTTATGGAAAATATAGAATTTATGAAAAGAAATTATCTTAAAAATTGCCGGAAAATTTCTTATCTTTATATTCTAATAATGTCATTTATGCCGAGATTTATATTGCTGTAATAAAAAAAAAAAAACGTAGAAAGAATAGTGTATACATACACACACATATATGAATATGTATGAACATATTTACATACAAATATAGAATCTTTTAGTCGTTTCGGCCATACTGTCGTCCTGCTGATTTCCCTAGTCTGGGGCATTTCACATTGCCACTCTTGTGTGTGCCTTTGTCTCAGCTGTTGGCCCATTTGGTGCATAATGGAATTCGATTCCGCTACCTTGGTCTGTACCTCATGCCGGGCTGTTAGTTCATCCGCTATTTTGAAGAGGATGATGTCTAGTTCCGTTTTGAAGACATCTACTTCCACCTTATGCAGATTTCTTCATTTTTGTAGCAGGGCATTGAAGAGCTGTGAGCCTTTGAACTCTATGCTATTGCAATACCTGGTCCTCAAATTAGATGGGGTGGATGACACCTTTGGTACAATGCAATGGCATCCAGTTCTGGTATTTGTATAACAATCAATGCCGAAAGTAGGTACTAGCCCTTCTAAAGTTTCCATATGCAGATTATTACATATCAGTCGCGCCTTCGCTCCAGGGAGTAAATTTGCCATTTTTTTCAGCCTCTTCCTGTAGCTCATCCGCTGTACTGTTTTAATCTTTTTAGTGTAGTGGCATTGGACTGCTTCAAGCTTCGCTGTTAGTTTGGCACTATGTGGTGACCGTAACTGGGAGCAGTAGTCCAAGCACCTGAGAACAAAAGTTCTCCATTGGGTCAACATAGTTTCTTGGTCTCGTGTCTTGAAAAATCTTAGTATTCATGCTGCCAGTTGTCTGCACTTTGCAGCAATCTTGGTAATGTGAATATTGATCCCCAAGTCTTTCCCTGTCTGTGATTATGTATGTATATAGATCGGGGTCAAGGTGTTGCACTCACGATAGCTAGGTTGTGGGTTCGATTCCCGAACGGTGGGTAGAGCATTGAGTTCTTGAGCAAGACATTACATTTCACGTTGCTCTGCGAGCATTTCGGTATCTGACGTGTGACACACGTGTGCATATGTACACATTTACACAAACATTCGATCACTTTAAACTGTTCATCTTTGTGGTTGTTCAGCAAGAAATTACAGGTCCCTCATCCATCGTTTAACTATGGGAGAGTCTAGAACATGCATGCATACATACACGCATGCATGCATACATGTTGTTGCTGTTATTTGTTTATTCCTTCTCGAGCCGTACCTGGCTCATAAGTGCCGGTTTCTCGGTTTCATTCGCACATAGGTTCTCCAAGAGGAAAGAGTAAGAGAAAGTTGTGGCGAAAGAGACAGCAGAAGTTCGCCATTACCTTCTGCCGGAGCCGCGTGAACCTTAGGTGTTTCGAACTCGCCACCCCTCGACCGCAAGTCCACTGCTCTAACTACTAGGCTATATGCCTCCACTACACACACACACACACACACACA
>NC_068983.1:74248851-74250946 GCF_001194135.2 Octopus bimaculoides
ACATATATATAAAGGTTATGAAGGGTATTGGATTCAACAAGACCCAAAGATACAGGTAATACCGAGTAAGTGCTGTATACCGGCTAGTTTTTCCCCTGTCGTTGTATAAACATGAGTTGGGAATATAACATAGGTCGTGCATTAGCGTGTGTATGTATAAAGAGAGAAAAGGATAAAGAGACCAATGGCAAAGTTAGAAATATATTTTATGGATAAAGTCTTACGGCTGTTTCAGGAAAAATCCAACGTATCCCTTCATCGGAGACGGTAATAGTAAGGAATGGATTATTACATCTATAAGAGGAGAGATGTAGTAAGAAGTGATACCGATGCACTGAAAAAAGAACAAAGAAGAAACAGTACTTGGAGTGTAGCTTCATTCCAGCAGTAAACATCCATGTAAAGAATCCTTGTGGGTATTTTCCTGGGATAATTGTAGTAACATAGGTGGATATATGTCATATCGTGTCCGGAGTACTCTGTGCGTTTTTTACTCAAAGGATAGCCCAAATCAAGTGAGAGATGTGTGTAGGGTTAAGAGGTCAAGCCTTAAGACAGGAAGGAAAGGGGGAAGAAGCAATTCAAGTGAGGAATAGTAGTAAGTAGTTGTATGGTCAGTTATTCTGACAAGACGGAGAGAAGAAGTAGGGGAGCAAAAAGAAGAATGTGGGGGTGATGGCATAAGTTTAGTAAGGAATAAGGAATGTGAGGAGGTAATGTGGAGAGGTATTTATATTGTGTATAGTGTCAGGCTATGAACCTATAAGGGGTGAGGGTGTAGGTGGCAATTCTAAAAACAGTATTAAAGGAAAATAAGAGAATAGAATTAGTAGTGATATGTTCTAAAAATAGAGCTAAACCTATTTTCAAGAAGGTAGAAGGGGGACCAGATGCTACCTAGAGCTGATTGGGGTTATCAATAGGGAGCCTGCAAGTGGTGGTGGTGTTGGTGGCAAAGGAAAGTATAAAGGAAGTAAATTAAGAAAAAAGATTTAGTAGTGATAAGATCTAAAAAAAGAAAGAAAAAAAGAAAAAAAAAGAAATAAATCAATTCTAAAGATGGTAGAAAGGGGACCAATCTGCTAAGTCGAATAGGTTACCTATAGGGAGTTGTGTGAGTATGTTGTGTGGTCATTTGAGCATTTGTGTCTGTGATAGAATTTGAATGTATGGAAAAAACGGTGATTGCAGGTGCTAAGTGCTTCGTTATATCGATTAAGTAGAGTGAGAGAATTGTATTTTAAAATATGGAACGCCTCCTTTAAGCAAAGCTTGCAATTAGAGCGCTAGCTCTGGTATGGAATTCCAGAGTCCAGGATGGACCATTTTAAAGTATACTGTACTGAGTATTTGTGTTTCTGAGGTGGTGAATGTGGTTGGCTAGTGTTGTAGATTTACTGCGTTTGACATATCTAAAAGAGTGCAAATGGGCTGCATAGCGTTGCTTGAAGCTTTCAGTTGAACCTATGTATGCAGCTGTAGAGTTATGTAGCAGATTGATTACAGTGCATTTATATATTACGTTATATCTTACGCAATGCGTTTGTAGCGGGCAGATTGTCCCGGAGCGACAGTTACAAGTAGATGAGACTTGGGGGTTGTGCTCTGTGGTAGATGAGGCATCGTTGTTGGATGATATATTATGTGAGGATGAAGAAGAATCTAGATCAATGGAATTATTGTTATAGTTATTATTCCCTCCATTGTTATTATTATAGGATATGGTAGTATTATTATCGGGTATAATAGTGGGTTGGGATCTACTGTGGTCGTGTTCAAGTGTACGAGTGTCAGTGTTAGATCGACGTATATGAATGTCTATGTTGGGTATATGCATGCGCTGAGTGCTAGTATTAACATAGTTATAGTTGTGTGAGTTTTGATAATAGAGTGAAAGTTTATGTTTATTAGAAGTTGCTATAATAGATTCGAAGTTAGGAGTGGTTGAATAAGACAATTTCAAAGTGGATCTGTTAAATATAGAATGGTATTTATGTTGTCGGGGGAAGTTAGAGTCAAGTATTTTGAAGAAAGATTTAACTAACACTTAAAACTAGGAAACAGCTGTAAGACTTTATCCATAAAATATATTTCT
>NC_068983.1:74256158-74261678 GCF_001194135.2 Octopus bimaculoides
ATGCGCGTAACATAGCGGTTCGGTAAAAAAGAGTGTTAGAATAAGCACTCAGCTTAAGTAATAAACTCTACGGCCGATTTATTCGGCAAAAACGCCCTAGAAGGCGGTGCTCCAGCATGGTCACAGTGAAAAGGCTTGAAGCAAGTAAAAGAATAAGAGAATATGTATATACATATACGTGTATATATATATTCTTTATTCCTTTATTTGTTTCAGTCATTTGACTGCAGCCATACTGGAACAAATCGATCACAGGATTTATTCTTTGTAAGCCTAGTACTTATTCTATCGGTCACTTTTGCCGAACCGCTAAGTTATGGGGACGTTGACATGCCACCATCGGTTGTCAAGCGATTGTGGCGGACAAACACACACACACACACACACACACACACAAACAAACACTTATATATATATATATATATATATACGACGGACTTCTTTCAGCTTCCGTCTACGAAATCCACTCACAAGGCTTTGGTCGGCATCTTGGCCAAGATGCCACGCAGTGTGACTGAACCTGGCACCATGTGGCTGGTAAACAAGCTACTTACCACACAGCCACTTCTGCGCCTATAGCCACTCCTGCGCCTATATATTTATATATACAACATTTCTACTACTTATGATATATTTATACACATATATGTGCATATATATCTGCATACGCATATAAACATGCGCATTCCTATGCAAATATTGATTTGCCTATATACACAAAATTGTATAATGAATACACTTTATTGCCTCTAAAAGAATACACATACATTCACAGATACACACATTCATACTCGGTCCCATCCCCACTCGCATAGACACACACTGATTCCAATACACATTTCGACACATGTATTTCGTCAAACCTTTCAGGTTTCTCTTCGTTTCCCAATTCTCAGAACACAAACAATTATTCGAAATATAAAGCCAATTTATCTCCGCATAGAAGTTAATTCGCTTTATTAGTACCTCAATATTTATTTTATAGAATTCTGGTCGCTCAATCAATTTGGCTTGATCAAATAAGAAGGTAATGATTAAAATGCTGCTTTTACTAACCCAACGCTTCAGTTTAACTAAAGTATTCATATATAAACATATCTAAGCATACATACATGGAATATGAACAGTGTTCCAGCACACATGCATATACACAGCTACACACTTACACAAAGGTCATAAACACACACACTCACACATGCACATACCCGCACGCACACGCTTACACACACATGTACTAGGACATAGAAGATGATTGTTTCTGTGAAAGTTAACTATTAAATACGAAAACACTTTTCTTTAAAACATTCAAACCGAGCAGATGGCCAGCCGTAACAAACATTAAATTTCCAACCAGGAGACGTGGGAATTCAACAATCATAGATATACATATATACACACATACATACATGATGGCTGTCCCCTCGTGACCGAAGAAAACTATTACTGACAGCCTTATACTTTACACTTGCGGCTCCGTTGGTAACTAACAAGCCCTACTCTTGACAAACATACACGACTGCAAACACTGTAGTGCGTTTTAAAGCAGCACGCCTAAATTCTTCATGAATCCGTGCTGTTTCAAAGATGTCGACCCCCTCCTTTACCTGTTTCCTCCATCCGTGGCGATGACAAGCATCACTTTTCGAGTCAGCCTTCCGCATTTCAAAGGCCTTTAATGAGGACTTTACACAGTCATTAAATCGCAGTCTTGGTCTCTTTTCTAAAAATAACCCCCCTTTTTAATTTACTTTGAAAAATACTTTTATACCTCTATTAAAACATTACATCTCTCTTTATATCTCTTCTGTATATATTCTCCCTATTTTCTTCTAATACATTTTTTTTACCTAATTTCCTAATAATAGTATTTATTAATTTCATTTAATATTGCTAATTCATATTCTATATGTTATCAATATAATTGATAGTAATTTACACATTTTTCTCCATCTCCTAGATTTACAATTAATATTTACCTTTTCCCCTCAATGTATTACATTACGTTACTATTCTTTACCCAGCTATTTTTATTTATTTATTAAACTAATATATATATATATATATAGATATATTTATTTTTCGAAACTTCATATAAAAAACATTTTTTTATCTATAATAACTTTTTCTATATATTTTTTCATTATACCTAAGATACAATAACTATCCATATTTACCTCCCCTTGACCACAATATTTTTTGCACACATAAGCATGGTATCCCCTAAATTAAAAAATTATAAAATTTTTCTTTGGCATAAGTGATTTTTTCCTTGCTTTCTTATTTGATACACATAACATATCAACTCCGTTTTTTAATTTTGTTTCTTTCTTTACGTATTTATTTATCATATTTTTAAATTATATTTTACATTACCGTTAATGATTCCTAAATGAATGAAACGCTACTTATTTTTATAATATGACCAATAAACCCTCTTTTACTGATTTGATTAATACAAAATAGATTTAGGGGTACCAGCTATTTTTTTTTTGGTTTTTAACCAAAGTAAGTACGTATAATAAATACATTTTTATTTATTAATTTATTATAATATTTTTATTGAACTCTATTTGAAGATAAATAAGTTTTTGTGCATGAGTCTAAGTAATAACATATTACCTTCAGAAATATATATTTATACAATTTTTCTGCATGTTTAAAGTTTGAATCGAAAGAGCTGTCAGGGATTATATCTATTTTTGTGAATAATAAACGTAATTATTAACTGATTTATTTCTATTTTCTTATTTTTCTTAAATAAATATAAACCTTGGCTTATATAATTGCCTATTTATGAGTATTAAAATTAACATTCAAAATAAATAGTAGGTAATAAACCAGTAAATTCCTTGGATATTTTTACCCCTTAATGAGGCCTATTCAACCACTAATTGAACTTTCATATATATATATATATATATAATGACCAGCAAAAGTTTACAATACATAGTAAAAAATCCAAGTTTACATATATTGAGTCAACACTGGTTAATAAAATTTCGACCATTCGTGAAGGTTTTTGTAATAAATTCAATGCAAAAATCAGAATTATATAATAATGAACAGAAACAATTTTATACAGAAAAAAGTTGGACTTCAAAACGCAAAAGTTTACAGCACATTTAATCAATAAAATCAAATCAGTATTTATTTGCATAACCCTTGTTGATGATGAGAGCTTTCAGACGCTTTGAATAGTCTCCTAAATAGTTTTATATTTGGTGGGGCTTATTTCCCCCCATTCTTCTACAAAAATTCTTTTCAATTCTTGTAAGTTACATGGGTTTCTTTTTTGAGTTCTGAGTTTCAATTATTTCCGCAAATTTTCTGTTGGATTAAGGTCTGGAGATTGGCTTGGCCATTCCAGAACGTTAATCACATGTGTTTTAGCTAATTCTTGGTCAGCTTTACTGAGTGCTTTGAATCGTTATTTTGCTGGAAAACCATCTTTGTTCCAGGTTTAGGGAGCGAGTGCCAGGTATTAAACATCTCTCAAAAATACCCATATATTTTTCGCCATTCTTTGTTCCTTCGACTTTTTTCCATTCTTCTAACAAAAACAATTCCATACCATTACTGATCTGCCTCCAAATTTCACTGTAGGGATAATATTCTTTGGTACGTATTCCGTGCCGTTCATTTTCCAAACCTTGCTGATCGAATTTCTGCCGAAAAGCTCAATTTTTGTTTCGTCAGACCAAACTACGTTTTCCCAATATCTTGTCGGATCATTTAGATGTGTTTTTTTTGCAAGGCCAAACTAGCTTTCACGTTACGTTTTTTAAGCAATGGGGGGGATCTTTCTTGGAGAACGATAAAAGAGAGCATAACGACGAAGTGATCTACTAATTGTATCGTTGCTCACATGTACTTCACATGCTTCTAGGTCTTCCTGCAGATCTTTGAGTGTAGTTTGTGGTCTATTACTAGATGTTCTTATAAGTTTTCTTGCTGTATGCTCTGCTAACTTACGTGGGCGACCGGAGCGGGCTACATGGAAAATGAAACTGCAAGATTTTCAGTTACGTATTATCATACCAACTGAACTCAAAGCTACATTAAGCTGTGTAGAGACCTTTCTGTACCCATTGCGACTCTTATGAAGGTCAACAATATGCTCACGGAGGTCTTGACAATTTGTTTATTTTTATCCCCGATGGTGATATGCACACTACGGTGTGCATATCAGAACTCATGCAATGGCTATAAAGGTTCATAAACGAAACTTCTAGAACACTGTATATATTCTGGAAAAGAAAAGTCATTTTCATTCAAAGTTTCTGGAAAATTATTCAATTGAGTTGGAATTTTTGACTATGTTGTAAACTTTTGCCGATCACTGTATATATATACACATGACAATGAAAAGGAATTAAGGCTATTTGTTTTACAGATTGAATTTATTTCGTCACCTGTCTCAGAATGAAGACTTACTTCTAGGGATTACATTGTTTAGTTTCAATTGAATGCAAATTGTTTTAGAATTTTCTCTTTTTCTGAAATTAGGCATAACTGACTTTTACTGAGATTCCATTTTGTAATTATAAAAATATTCCAAACTTTCAAATATATATATGTATGTATATATATATACAGAGAGAAAGAGAGAGAGAGAGAGAGAGAGAGAGAGAGAGAGAGAGAGAGAGAGAGAGAGAGAGAGAATGTCGCTGGGATTTTGGAAAAATCTTATTTATTCATTATTATTAGCGCTTTTGTTCTTTTCTCGAACTTGTCTAATAGAATTTTGTCAAATAGAATTCTATTTGACAAATTTGTGAAACGAACGAAAGCGCTAATAATAATAATGAAGAAAAAGGTATTTTTCAAAATTCTGGCGACCTTTTTTCTCAATATTCAATATCTGTAGACCACAACTAACACTCTACACACACATCTAAAAGCATACAGCAGTAATGTATTTATATGCAGTTAAGTCTATACACGTGTGCGTGTATGTATATATAATAAACAAGAAGAAAATGGAGAGTATATAGATATAAATTAATGTATAAACATATAGTTAATTAAAAATAACTACGATCGTTTCAGTTTTACTCAATTCTAATTACAATCAAATTTATAAATAAAATAAAATAAAATTTCCATTTCGAATATTATATGAGTAAAATCTCATCAGGGCTAATTGACATAAAAGAATTACATGTTGTTTTGCCGAGATTTTAAAGCAAACTGAATAAACGAAGATATGTTTATATGTGTGAGTGGGTGTTAAATATATTTCATGATAAAATAATAAAATAAAATAATACAAATTTTAAACAAATTTTAAACGAATTCGTTTATTTATCTATGCTTGTGTGTGCGCGCCCACACACATACACACACAAATTAGTAAAATCTATAGACATACGCATTTATAACGGCTATATTGTTTCATATATTTTTATTCGCATTATATTTATTTTTATTTGCATTTCGTTTTATTTTATTATCTTCGTTTATTCAGTCTGTTTTAAAATCTCAACCTAACAACATCTAATCCTTTTATATCAATTAGCC
>NC_068983.1:74270738-74276045 GCF_001194135.2 Octopus bimaculoides
TATATATACATATATATATATACATGCATACATATATGCTGCATATATAGGTGGTGTAGGTATGTGTGTATTTGTGTGTGTGCATGTGCGTATACGCATGCTTGTGTAGCTGATTGAAGCAATCAATAAATACACCATAATGTGTTTCAAACTACCATTATTGGCACCGATGTTTAGGACATGTGATTATTGCTGAAAATACATTATATCCAAGAATTGCAGGAAGCATACAATAGACACTGGTAAATTCCTATACCAACGATGATATCATCAAAATCTTTAAAAATAGAAAGCATTGTTAAAAATACTTAAGATTACTTCAGTTCAAGCATCAGAACTAGAGTTTGTATATTTATATTACTACTCGACTTTTGATTAATAATTCTTTCAAATTTTGGCATGAGATCAACGAATTTAAGAGAGGAGTAAGTCGATTACATCAACCTCAGAACTTGGTTTGTACTTTATTTTATTGACCCTGAAAGGATGAAAAGGTAAGTTGACTACGGTGGTATTTGATCTGAGAGCGTAAATAAGGCGGAAGAAATGCATTTAAGCATCTTTTGGTCGTCTGCTAACAATCCTGAGAGCTCGCTGCATTATCTTCGATTATTCGTATACGTATATACATGTAGGTGTAGTATAGATGCACGGTTAGGTGTCTGCATCGAATTCACGATGTCCCGGGCTCCATCCCACTAGTTGGCATCTTGGACATATAATATACCATCGGGACGAGTCATAGATTAGGAATGAAAGTGGATAGAGTAAAACTATATGGACGCCCAACAGCTGTATTGTACCTATTATTCAAAAGGTTCTAGCATTTTCATAATGTTTTACATGCTGATTTTCACTGACAATTATGTTCAGGGTACAGTTGGTTGTGGAATATTCAGATACTTTTATGTTGATTTACAAACAAGTTCATTCAACATTTGAATCTTCACCGTGAATGACGAAGATTTATCACACGTACAAACGTGGACATACGTACCCCGAGTATAGGAGGCTCGTTGGTTTGTCTATTGTCGTGCGATTACATAGAGACCTAAATCAATTGGTAGCCTATAGGAAAGCATCGTACCAACTACCACATTCAACATTTGAATCTTCACCGTTGAATGACGAAGATTTATCACACGTACAAACGTGGACATACGTACCCCGAGTATAGGAGGCTCGTTGGTTTGTCTATTGTCGCGCGATTACATAGAGACCTAAATCAATTGGTAGCCTATAGGAAAGCATCGTACCAACTACCAATTTATCCTCGAGTACCTATTTAATTTCACCGAGGTTAACCGAAGATTTCTTCGATATAATACTAGTCAGATACTGGCAATTTAATTTATTGATCAAAGTCGATAAAATGAAATATCGGTCATAAAATATTGATCGAGTGAGTCATTGTGGTAGCGTTGATGTTTCACCGCTACCACGGCGACAAACGTTTTATTTAAGTATAAGTTTGAATGCTGAGTCAACAGAGGGGTGTTTCAACTATATTAAATTTCCAAGCGGTTTAAATGCACAAGTCTGTGATATCCAAGTGTCTGTAAAGTGTCAGCAGAAGGGCAGCCAGAGGTCATGACATGGATACAACCCACTTCTCTTAGAGATTAAGATGTTAAAGGACGAAACGCTTTCCTGGGGTGTGTGTGTGGGCTCTGAAGACCTTCTGCTTTTCAGTTCTCTTGAGAGTTTCTTAACAAGTATAAGTCTCTCTCAATCATAATGAGCAGCGCTACACTGAGCGAGAGACATGAGAATCACACAGAATCCATCCTCCCCTCCAATACAACCATTTCCATTTTATCGCAGAAGAACGTGGTTATTGATGTTCTGGGTCGTATGGAAAACATTATCTTCCTCCCCATTCCCTGCCCTAATCCTCCTCTTCGTTGTAATGACGATATTGTCAACTGATAGGGAAGTAACAAAACTAATCCCATTAAATTGTTATAGAAGGCAGTTGATTAACTGATATAAGCAAATTTAACATAGAATATAAAATATCTTTGAAGCAGAAACGATAACAATTGTATTCTAAATTATAGGTTTAATTTCACATAATGCTGACAAGATAAAATCATGAGGCGGTAATTTTGAGAAACAGAGATACGCAAAAGGATTCATAAACCTTCCAATTTCAGTGATTGATGGCATCGTTATAAAATTATTTTCTGAATAACGTCAAAAGTTAGTTACTTATTCAGAGAGAAAATGATGTGTGTATCCTATCTGATTGAGGTTCAATCAGCTTCAATTAAATATATATAAATACGTACTTTCATACAGCTTTCTCAGTATGAGATTAGACATACTAACGAGTGTTCTTCAGATCCAATCAATCTTATAAATAGTGGAGATCTACATCGTTTAAAAATGACTTCATTTTCTAAACAGCTACATCAAAATACACAAACAGTTCTTGCGTACATAAAAATAGACATGCTTACAGACCCAAACGTTTTCTACCATTTACAGGTCATAAAAAAACTATTATCATTTCATATCGATCAGCTGTCTCTCTCGTCCACGTTAATTCCATCTCACACCACCTCTCTGTGACCATTCTCTTTCAGTTCCCTGTACCTTACCATTACTATTTATTCCCTCTTTAGTGATGCCGCCAGCTTGGCTAATAACACTCTCATGTTTCTCTCCTATCCGATGAACGGTAAGAGCCCAAAGTTATTTTACTTTTCACAGCAATCAAACTTATCGATATTCTGTTCCTAGGTTAGTTGTTCTTTTGCACTTAAGCATGAATTTCCATTCTAACAATAATGTCTTGGATTTGTAATAGATTTTTGCCACCTCTGTGCCTTTCAGTGACTAAAGTAAAATGAAATATTAGCTAACAGGTTGAGTCAAAAGTTTTTCGTCTTTCATGCTTTAATAGTTCAAACAAAATACATACGAAAAGCGTTTATTCATCAAAATACATCCCATCATATTCTATTGTTTGTTGCTATTGTTCTGCCACAAGCTCAGTTCTACGCTTATACCATTTGGCTAGTTCAGAAGCAAATAACTCCCTGCACTCATACCAACCTCATCTACATTGTTAAACCACCGTCCTGGCGTCCATGGCTCGAGAAAGGTGGTCATCTGATGGTGCAAGGTCTGGACTCTAGCCAGAGTGAAGCAGCACGTCCAGCCCATCAAGTTACTCAAATTTGCACATGGTCACTTTGGTAGTGTGTTCTGAGGCATTGTGTTGTAGGAGTGAGCCTCTTCGATTGGTCAATGTCGGATAGTGGCCTTTCAAAGCATCATATACTTGCAGCAGTTGTTGGGCACAAATGTTAGCGTTCACAGCATAACCATCTGGGACAAGCTCAAAGTGCAAAACCTCTTCGAAATTCAACCAAACACACAAAATGACCTTCTGTTCAAACCGTCCCTATTTAACGACAGATTCTGAAGCCTGGCCGGAACGAAGCCACTGATTTCTCTTATTAAGACTAGAAAATTAGATCTATTTTTCATCTCCGGTGGCAATTCGACACCAAAGAGTGTCATCTCGAGGATTTTCCACAATTGTTCGAAATGTTCACACGTCGTTGAGCCTGGCCATTGGTCTGTTCATAAGGAGCTTTTCAATGGTTTCTGTTTACGTGGCCGAGCTTATGGAAATACCGATTGATGGAACTTTGTGAAGAATCAAGTTCTGCGAACAATGTACGAGTGCTTGTGCTTGGTTGTTGTTCACCCATTTCAAACAAAGCCCCATCTTCCACAATAGAATGTTTCTCTGACTTTGATTTACCTTCGAGGTTGAAGTCATCTTCCTTGAAATGTATGAATCAATTTTGAGTTGTCCAGTTATCCAGCCTTGTATCTATAATTACATCGTTTCGTGATGAGATAGAGGCATAGGTCAATGTCGTTGTACAAGATGGTGTCAAGCAAGGTGATATCCTTGCTTTAATTCTGTTTTCCTTGTATTTCGCTGCAATTTTACTCATGCTTTTGCTGTGGATTGCTTCTCTGGGAGATATGTAAGTTATCGAAATTCTGGTCGTCTCTTCAACTTGTGTCGATTTACTGTTAATTCGAATGTTTTACAATCTCTAATTCGTGAATTCTTTCATGGGGATGATTATGACTTAGTTGCTCATATATGTACAAATTCTTACGGATCATATTTTTGTATATATACACATGTCACTTTTGTATATATATATATATATATATATATATATATATATATAATGTATATAAAGACAATATCTCCAGCTTAATTTGTATAGTGTGTGAGAACACAGAAAACTGAGTTACCTTATATCGAATCGTAGTGCATGAAGGCTACAGCTGCCGGAACCTTTCTGTTTCGGGCTCATCAGTGACACACATCTGCTAGCGACATAACAGTCGAATCTCCTGTCAATTCAGTCACTGGTGTCGCAAATAGCCAGTGACCTTATTAAAAAATAATTAGTAGCGAGAGAAGCAGAATTAATACCAAAAGGAAATCATTATCTCCATACATATACATATGCACACACACATCCACACACACACATCCACACACAAACATACACACACACGCACACATAAGGTCAGGTAGGGTGTAAGCTAGGGTATTTCTAGAGAAGCACTCGACCCGAATATTGGACTATCAACACTATCGAGTTCCATGCGAAAATCGGAAT
Organism: Octopus bimaculoides; assembly: GCF_001194135.2. Lineage (NCBI taxonomy): Eukaryota > Metazoa > Mollusca > Cephalopoda > Octopoda > Octopodidae > Octopus > Octopus bimaculoides. Next base: position 74,275,403 of record NC_068983.1, read on the forward strand.
TCCTCACGTGTAGAAAATCCAAGTTTCACGACGGATCCTCCGTAAAGTAGGTTTCGCGAAGAGTAAATAATCCAAATGATAAGAAGAAGACAAAGAAAATTCCTTAGCACATCCTTAATGATTCGTTACAATTGTTTCTGTAGCAATTCTATTTGCAACGTCGTCAGTTTACGCAAAAAAATTATGTAATGTTTGCGCCTTTAGACATTAGAGTGGCACATTATCAAACTTGTATCAAAGGTGTACTATTACATTGTGCGTCTTTCAGACTTCGTTTTTTATTTGGCTTATATTGGGAGGAAACAACAAAACAATAAGTAACAGTGTGGATATGGGATGAGTGAGAGGAATAGAGATTATGTAGTGGGGTGGGGGAAACAAGAGGAAGAATAAGCAGAAGAAGGAGGAGGAGAAGATGAAAGAGGAGGAGAAGATGAAAGAGGAGGAGAAAGTGAAAGAGGAGGAGAAGGTGAAGGAGGGGAATGTATATATACCTTTGTATCACTAAGTATGTATCACTAAGCATGTACAAAACTTTCAAGCTTCTTCTTCTTCTTCTTCTTCTTCTTCTTCTTCTTCTTCTTCTTCTTCTTCTTCTTCTTCTTCTTCTTCTTCTTCTTCTTCTTCTTCTTCTTCTTCTTCT
>NC_068983.1:74276428-74278756 GCF_001194135.2 Octopus bimaculoides
ATATATATATATATATATATATATACATATATATATATACGCATACAAATACACACACCACACGCACGACATACACACATAAACACGAATACACACACACTAACACACAAGCATACATACACACACATACACACACACGCACACAGACACACGCAAACATGTATATGTTTGTGTGTCTGTTTTTGTTTCCCTTCCATCGCTTGACAACCGATGTTGGTGTGTTTACGTCCCCGTAACTTTGCGGATGTGCAAAAGAAACCGATAAAATAAGTAAATAGGCTTATTTGTTCGACTAAAGGCGGTACTCCTGCATGGCCGCAGTCAAATGACTGAAACAAGTAAAAGAATAAAAGAAAGAATATATATTTACATTTCGTGAGTATGCTTAACATTATTTTCCCCGGTTCTTTATCTTCTGAGTTCAAATGCTGTCGAGATCTCTTTTACCTTTCATCCTTTCGAGGTCGATAACATGTGTACCAGTTGAGCACTGTGGTCGAGGTAAGCAAGTACTCCATCCCTATGAAATTGCTGCCTTGTGCCAAAATCAGAAACAGATGACCCTCCTTATACACTCCACGTATACACATACACACACACAGACACACATACATATATGCATGAGTAAAACACATGCTCATATGTGAGTTTGTATGTATATGAGTACAGGAATCGTGTGTGGACACACGTACACACATACATACGTATATGCTTGCATTTGTGTAAAATCACCCTTAGCAGCTTGTTTCTCTTGCCTACGTTTATAGCAAACGTTCTATTAATCAGGTAAGCGGTGATGTACGAATAAACTACGCAAAAAAAAAAAACACCTATTGAAATTTGTGTTTTAGTTAGTGAATGCAAATAAAATCCTAATAGTAATTGTTAGCGATTCTCAAAGAAAAAATGGAATAAATCCAAAATATTGAGAATTAATTTATATTCTTATAGATGTAACCGTTATATTTGATATAAAAACTGGAAAAGAAAATTTAGATGAAATGACAGATACATTACAAGTTTATGCACATGATCAAAAGTTTTTTGTAAATCAAAGCTTTATCAGAAATGTCTAATGTTATTGTAGCCCAGGGCAGATTAGAAATAAATTTGATAAGTATCGGTGAAGATTTGGTTGCTTGAAATGTGGTAAAAGATTAAATCTAGCTGAAGTGTATACAAGAATCTATAACATATCTTGTGTAAGTTTTGGTGTGTTACGTCACCAACTGGCTCTGTTGTGTCCTGTAAAAACATTGAGCTGTGTATGTGTACGTGTGTGTGCGTATGTGTGTGTGTGTGGGGGGGGGATAGTTCATGTGTTTCTAGGTAATGTAATGTGGCACTGCAAGCTAAATAAGTAAACAATTAAGTTACACAATGCACCTGATAAATAAACGTATTGAGCTACTATTGTTTTTCTTATTATTGAGAACTAATAGACTGCTTAGCAGCTAAAGTGAAAAGAAAGTTTCTTGACAACGCTATGTCACTTAAGTATGTGCATCATTGCCTAAAGGAGTCAACCAGGCAAGAGGGTAATTGATTTATCATTACGCCAGTAGTATTTGAAGCTATAATAATAATAATTATTATTATTATTATTTGACATTAGATAATTTCAGGTAAATTTCTAAGGTATCACCAGCTACTCCTCTGTATTATTATTATTATTATTATTATTATTATTATTATTATTATTATTATTATTATTATTATTATTATTATTATGTGAGAGAGCAGTGCATGTCATCAAGGTGACACTGAGGTAAAATATACGAAGCCCATTATAGCCATCATGACTACACGTCTGATAAGGGTACACCAGGCACATGCATCACAACCATATGTGCGCGACATGGTCATCTCATATCAAGAGAAACAGCGCATGACCTCGCAGGTGGGGCCTAGTTAGAAATATCTTCATGTCGAGTAGCCCATTCCGCTCAAAAGATCCCTGAATAAGGTTTGTTTAAGGATGTTGAGCAAAACACCCATGTTTCCAAAGGTGAATTATTCAAACCCCAAAGAATTCCTCTCAACACATGGCTATGATGCTCCCCCACTACTTCTGCTCATGATCAGAGATGCACATATCGTCAGCCACCAAGGGACATGCTCAACTGGTTAAGGTCAGACAATTGACAAGCAAATCTGTGGTATTAAGCAGAATATTTGCTGTAGCCCATATTTTATACCAAGACAAAACAATGTACATGATAACACTTCCAATCAGTTAAGATCAGAAGCCATGAGAGCCACTGCCTGGTACTGCATCCGGGCAATTATTATTATTATTATTATTATTATGATTATTATTATTATTAT
>NC_068983.1:74278928-74282864 GCF_001194135.2 Octopus bimaculoides
TTCTTCTTCTTCTTCTTCTTCTTCTTCTTCTTCTTCTTCTTCTTCTTCTTCTTCTTCTTCTTCTTCTTCTTCTTCTTCTTCTTCTTCTTCTTCTTCCTCAACATTTGGTAGTTTCAGGCAAAATGACTGCATCACCTGCTACATTGTGAGCAGCATTTTGTGTCTTTTTTTGTTGTTGGTGGTGAACTGCAAACTCTTCCCGGTATTGTGTTGTGTTAGTTTGTCTTGTTATGGGATCTAGTTGCAGTTTTTTATTGTATGAGTGTTTTGCGTGTTGTGTGTGTAATGCGAGTTCTGTCCATCTGGTGGGTGTATGGACTGTTTGTAGTTGTCTATTTTATTGGATATTTGCTATATAGAAAGTGTCGTAATATTGTGGATTGTTTTGTGGGGGGTTGTATTATTGAATTGATTGTGTCACCGGCGCAGATTGAGCAGATGGGATGTTTGTAATCATTCCGTCCTTATTTCCAGGATCTTATATCCAACAATATATCAGCTGTCCGAACGTAGTCTCGGGAGTGTTCTTTGTCAAGATTACAGTTTGGTATTTAAGGAGAAATTTGGCTGCTATTTGTAGCATATTCAGCATCAGTACGCAAGCCTCTTTGTTCACTTGCATTATAACAACTATTATAATTTTTTTTTGGTTTTTAGTGTGGGTGGCAGAAACAATAATATACCGGATAAAATGTTCTGCAATCTGTTTGGTTTCCGATTTCAAATTCCTCCGGAACTTACTTCGCTTTAATCCCCCAGAGGGTCGATGAAGCAAGAAACAGTAGCATATCCTGGTTGATTCAATTCAAATGACACTAGACCCTCATCTTTACTAATTTGTAGTTTGTGTCAAAGTTAAAAATTATCATTATTGTTATAATAATAATAATAATAATAACAACCACCAACATCATCATCATTATCATTATTATTATTACTATTATCATCATCATTATTATTATTATTATTATTATCATCATTGTTATTATTATTATTATTATTATTATTATTATTATTATTATTATTATTATTATTATTATTGCTATTAACAGCACTATCGTTGCATGGACGACATTATTTTTGGTTGGTTTTAACATAAAAGAGCTCACTTCATTGTACCGTATTTCTCAACCTTTTTTCCGTACGAACACCTCACAAATAATAAAGGACGACGAAAAAAAATATATATAAAAGAAATAAATTTGTTAAAAAAACTTTCACACTATGAGCACGATTTCAACTACCGGTTCCATCACCAAGGGGATCCTAACCATTAATTCCCTCTCTCACATACTTGCTCACACACAAACTCGTAGAAGTGTGTGTGTGTGTGTATGTGTGTGTGTGTGTGTGTGTGTGTGTGTGTGTGTGTGTGTGTGTGTGTGTGTGTGTGTGTGTGTGTGTGTGTGTGTGTGTGTGTGTGTGTGTGTGTGTGCGTGTAGCAAAATCAAAACTAGATCTCTGAACTTAGACTTTTGTATAATGTGACCGCTCAATATCAATGTCTGAAAGCTTCACTGATCTAACAAAAATGAGAAGAATTTTAATGCAATATTTTAAATACAGTAAAATAAAGAATCTGGTAAATTTTTGTATGCGTGTTTTATTTTGTTTTAGGTTTTGCTGTTTAAATTGGTTATTCTTGTTGTTATTGGTGGTGGTGAGGGTAGTGGCAACGCTGAATGGTGAAATCGCAAGAAACAATTGCGTTGATGACTGCTATAACGTTTTGCTGTGATATTATTGATGTCGCTGTTATTTTACTTGTGTTGGCGATAATAGGTGATTGCGATGCGGTGTGTTCGTGGTTATGGTGGATTGGTATTTGTTTCACTTTGAATAAATGAGATTATTTTGTGGGGTGCATCATTGAGTAAGAATGAGCCAAACTCCTAGCAAGCCGAAAACACAACACGGTTTCAGTCCCAAAGATAAAGCATTTTCTCCTCAATTGTTGCTTCTTATATAATTAATCTTTGAAACCATTCCTTCTTAAAGTATGGAGTCCAGTCATCTCGCAACGAGCATTACTGACGCATTCACGCAGACATGTGACAGCAGAATCACAAGTGCACACTTGTGCACACGCTAGTCTGCATACGTGAATCTGTATCTCGAAGTCCATACAACTATTGTGTCTATTTTCCCACAACTTATGCATTGCTGTTCTGATGCTAAACATTTGGCTATCAACTAATTGTATGTTTAACTGATGAGGTGGACTATCAATAATTCCGGTGTTAATTGTGTATTATTGGTTGTCATATGGGTAGTGGCAACGATTGTGTTAATGGAAATAATAGGCTGTCATAGGTTAAGTAGTGTTAGTTGTGCCGGAAATTAAAAAATAAAAGAAAGCAAGGCATAATTAGATGAATGTGGAAAGGCGAGTTCTGTGAGAAAAAAAGAAGGGAGACGCTGTAACTACAGTGCCTGGCATTTTACACACAGGCACGCGCGCGCGCACACACACGCACACACGAGTAAATTTCGTTTGCTTATTTGTATTGAATTTATTTCCTTCATACTTTGAAAAAAAAAATCATACGACTATTTGAACCTAATATGCTGAGATAAAGGACTGGGTTAATTTTGACTGGATTTAAAGGCAGATCGTGACTACACTTTTAATAATTCTATGCAACATGCTAAAGTTCAATGTATGGGAGACAGATGAGGCAGACGATTATATTGAACTCCCAGTAGTTGACTGGTTTTTATTATATCGGTTCTGAAAGGTCGAAAGTCAATGTTAAATGTTAACTCCAACGTGTATTGAACTCAATTTAAAAGGATGTAACTAAACAGTGCAAACCACTTTTTCTGACAATCTGTACCAGTTTACGATACCTTCAGAATGGCCTGCCTAACGACAAAATTGTCTTGATTTTTTTTTTTTTAGTGCAGCCCGCCTAATTATAAGCCGGTCTCATCCGGCCCACTTATCAGAAAAGATTGCTCATGCTTGATCTGTGCTGTCTGATCGTGCATCTTCTCTAAGGTGACAGGTTGTTGAACTACAAGTAAAAAAGTAAATACAGTATACAATATAAATATACACAGAAGAAAATCATGAAAAGCGGGAAACAGCACAAAAGAGAGCAACAATAAAGAATAATCGCAAAAAAGACATATAAACAATAAACCTAAACAGTAAACAAACAATACGGCTACTTGGTGTGTGTTTTATAAATTACCTTGTGAATATGTGAAAGTTGGTGTAAGTGTATATGTGTCTTTTACGTATGTGTATGTTTGGGTGTGTGTGAGTGTGCTTACGAATATTCCTAAGTATTGTACGCATGCAATTTTTTAAACTATGCAAACATTCATTTGAAGGTGTTTGTGTGTTCTGCATTTTATTATATTTACATCTTTTCGGGAACAATTGTGTGTGCGCGGAAGCGTAATTTTGTGAATAATTGTGTATTTGTTTATCTATGCATAAATATGTTAGTATGTATTTGAGAACAAGTCTGTATGCATTTATATATACATTTATATGTGAATAATTTTTAAGTGCTTTTTGAAAAAACTTAGAGTGTTTATGTATGTGGTTATGAGGAATAAGATTTTGAGAATAACTGTGTTGATATTTTGAGAATAAATGTGTTGATATATGCGTGTGTGTGTGTGTGTGTGGGCATGTCTTGAGAATAATTGTGTGTGTCTGTGTAAGGAAAAATGAGTGAGAGAGAGAGAGAGAGTGTGTGTGTGTGTGTGTGTGTGTGTGTCTGTACGTGCTTCCATTTGTGTATATTGTTTTCCCATGCGATAATAGTTGAGGCTGAATGTATATATGTCACTGCTTGTGCCTTAGTTTGATGTGCATGTGTCTATGCGTAAAGTTAATTACCTGTCAATGCATATGTGTGTGTGTGTGTATATATATATATATATATATATATATATATATATATATATATATATATATAT
>NC_068983.1:74283152-74287828 GCF_001194135.2 Octopus bimaculoides
ACACACACACACACACACACACACACACACACACACACACAAATATAGGTAGAATTCACAAAAATTAATTCTTTCTTGTTGATGGTGTAGATCTCGGCACAGACTTTTCTAAACTTCATATATTTTGTAGAAATGTGAGAAAGTTGTATAAGTATAGGTTTAATAGTTTGGGCGAGAAGATGACTCCTGTAGTACTACGTTCGAGAAACCTTAGGTTCTGGAAGTTTTGCTTGGACTTATTGGCCTGAAAGCTGTGCTAGCAAGCATTTCGATTATTTCTTAACGTTGTGTAGAAACTTTTGTATGATTGAATAGCCGAGAATAGTCGAAGGCTTTGTGGGTAGGAAATAAAATGTTACATGTTAGAAATATTTTGAAGCCCCCATGTATTTTATGTATTAGGCTTTTGAATGGTGTAGCGGTTATGTTCAATGCTTTGAAACTGCGTTGTGGTTTGGATCGGGAGATTTGTGGGTTAGTTGTATCAAGTAATCATGCAGATGTAATCATGTAATCATGTAGAAGGTTTGTGTGTGCACTTTTTTGTTCGGCTTCAGAACCATAATTTCGCACATTATCAGGAATTTGAGAGTTTGACATGACACGATTAGTTATTGCTATAAGTGAGTGCAGTTATTACTCCAGGATGTATGTTTTTTAGGGGTTTATTTCTGACCTTGACTTGTCCAGAAACCTCTAAGTGTTAGAATATTGTATTGCCTTTTGCATGCCTGAGGAAAGTAGAGTTCAAAATCGTAGTCTAGATGGGAGGTTCGTATTTCTTGTTTTGTGTTCTTGCCCTCTGTATGGTTTTAGTAGCTTATTTTTGAGAAATACCTGATATGAGAGATTGCATGGTTCTGTAGTGTAAGTACACTATTTGGGATTGTTATGGTGACATGGTATGTTACTTGTCCAATATTGTTATTGCTGTTGATGCTGATAACTGACCAATATAGTCCGTTTCTAAAAAAAGACCATTACAACGCAACTTCCCTTTATCAAAGATATAGTTCATGTGCTTAATTGGTAAAAGATGACCGTCGTCCTCTAGTATAACAATATCTGCTTCAACATACGATTTTATATCAAGAATCTTGCCATACAAATGCATAAGCTAGTGCTTTACGGCTAGTTTTGTGGGTTACGTCGGATACAAGTGTTTGCGTAGTTTTCTGTTATACTAATTAGTCCATGCTATTTTTTTATTTCCTCGTTTAGTGTTGTATATTATGTTTTTTTCAGTCATGCGTAGTTTAAGGAAGATTCAGTAGCTATTTCTAGCAGAACAAGCAACCACTTAGAGGCTCTTTTATATTGGCTCAATTTACTTGTGACTGTATTTATTGATGAGTAATTTATTGGAAATAAATCAGATGTCTAGGTTATTTGTTTTGTTGCAACAACTCTATTCATGATACATACATACGTACACACACACACACACACACACACACACACACACACGCACGCACACACACACATGTATGTATGTATGTATGTATGTATGTATGTATGTATGTATGTATGTATATGTGTGGTGTGTACATGTGTATGTGTGTGTGCTTGTACGTATTGTGTACGTGTGTGTGAGTTAGAGTGTGTGGATATACGCATGCTTATACTTCCGTATGTTATGTGAACGTATATGATCGTCGACTGTGCGTCTTTAACTTATTCTGCTAGCTTTGTTTTTCTGTTGGATCGTCTTTTATGTGTGTTCTTGCATTTGCGTATTTATTTAAGTGGTAGTAGTGGATCTCTATCGTTTGACGAGGCGGATTCAGCTGTTCTATCAAGTGAATTACCTGCTCTTGGATCAATGTGTGAGTTACTTAGTATTTAACAGACTCACCGCGCGTCCTTAATGTCATTATAAGGCGTCCTTAATGTCATTATAAGGCGTCCTTAATGTCATTATAAGGTAGAATAAAAAAACACAGTGTATGACAAAGTTGAAACTTTGAATGACATATATAATCTACCCGACGGGCATTTTTATAATTTCCGTCTACTCAATTTCACTCTCAAGATGTAAGTGGACCCGAGTCGATAGGATGTGCTATTTGCGATGCGAACTTCTTATCTATTTGTCCATATGTCCATATTCCGCCTGTTATCTTGAAATACTAAAGAGTAAATTTATTCGATAAAATTGCCATTGGCATCAATAATGGCCTCCAGACAACTTCAGAATCTCTTGCTTCTCTTCTGGATGGTCTCCTTGATTACGTTGGTGAATGGTGCCATGATTTTTGCCTTCAGTTCATCTTTGGTGTTACAAGGAGTTTTGTTGGTCTCTTGCTCAACTGCGCCCCACATATAATAATCAAGGGGGTTGCTGTGGATATTCGTATGATTATACATGTGTGCATATTTTGATTTTTCATTTGCGTGTGTGCATATGAGTGTGTGTATGCGTGTGTATGTGTGTGTGTGTATGCGCGCGCGCGTATGCGTGTCTGTATTGTGGTAAGTGCTTGTATGTGAAATATGTTTCAAATGAGAAAATGTGCGTTAGAGCACACCTAATTTGAAAAAGAATTCACATGCATATTTTGTGTTACAGCATTATAAACTATGAAGATCACATGAAACTATTAGTAGGTCATAAAGATATATTCTGCGTTTATGAAATAATATACATATGTGTGTGTGTGTGTGTATTTGAAGAAGATTGGGTATGCTTATGTGTATAGGGATTTTGCCTCGGAATCATGCGTTTCTGAGTTTGATTATCTTGTGCTGCGAAACTAGTGAAGTAGTCGGAAACTATGTTTGAAGCAGTAATAATGCCTTTACCACTAATTGAGAGGGCTAGCTTTGTCAAACATATTCATATGCAGAAACTGCCTGGTTATTACTTTTAAGATGCGAGTACATATGGAATATTCAGCCATTTATATTATAAAACAGGTAGACAGTTCAGTTGATTGAACAACTGGGATAATCATTGGCGAAACTGACGGAGAATACAATTGAATAAATTATTTCGAGATAACAATGTCGGAAAAATGCAAGGTAGTATGTCGTCTTTTGTTTTGGTGATTGATAAATCATGACTAATATGGAGATAAACGTGGAGGCACATGGGCAAGTGGATAGAGCAGCGGGCTAGTGGTCGAGGGCTCGCGAGTTCGAATCTCAGACCGGGCGATGTGTGTGTTTATGAGCGAAACACCCAAATTCCACGCGGTTCCGTCAGAAGGTTATGGCGAACTTCTGCTGACTCTTTCTCTCACTCTCTCTTCCTGCATCTAGCAGTTCACCTGCGACGGACCGGCGTCCCGTCCAGGTGAGGAACCTATAAACCAATGAAACCGGCTCTTATGAGCCAAGCATGGTTTGAGAAGAAACAAACAACAACAACATGGAGCTAAACAACTCCAGCAACAGAGGAACAACCTAACAAACGAGCTTCTATACTATCGTTCAACCAATTAGAAATAACAAACGAACAGATGCAACAGAGCTATCATTGTGATGTTGGAAACGAAAAAGATACTTTTAAAATGATGCATTGGAAATGAAACATAAAAAATACTAACCACCTGCTGTCGAGGAAGATCTTAAAGTATGTATTCGAATTCGCACTGTTACGTTCCATCACCAAGTACAACACATGACTCGTAACATAGGAAAGCGATTATGGATAACTAATGACAGCCTTCTATTTACGAACCATTCTCCTCTGGGTTTCTTATAATTTTTATTTTTCAAGTTCCTTGTACAACTATAACTTAACTCCAAATTATTTCTATTAAATACTTTCCTGAAATGTATGAAGAAATATTTCATGCACAACCCTAAAAAATATTTAACTTTGATGGATTTTATGTTTAACGAGAAGGATCGAATCAGATCATTTCCGACATTTTTTCCGAGTAGTTGATTACAGAAAAGCAGGCACGACTACAGAAGATTAGTAGCGATTTCAAAGGATTAGGAGCAATTACAGATGATTAGGCACTTGATGAAATAGTCAGAGCTTATAATAGTCAGAGCTTATAATAGTCAGAGAGAACAATACTGAATGTCATTCTTTGACAATAGATTTCAGATATTCTCCCAAAATATATGTAATTATGTTTTTGAAAACTAATGGGTTGAAATATTTGTGCATGAACTTTACGTCTAGTTTCCTATACGGCTTATGCATATATGTATTTAGGTTGAATGTTACATCTGACTAAATAATTGTACGTGTGTGAAGGTATTCTTTTGTTAATGCTAACATTTTTGAAGGTACTAAGTCTCATCTAATTTTCCATCGAGTGGCAACTTGCACGCTGTGGTATATATTATGTACTCATATGTTATTGGAACAATTTACAACACACACACATACACACACACACACTCTCTCCCTCTCTCTCTCACACACACACACACACACACACACACATACACACACACAGATGTAGATATTTTCTTTAGACGTAACCCTAATGTTATTTATCTCCCAAATTCCGATATACTGTTTAGGAGTTGTGCTTGCCTTTCTTTCATAGAGTTGTGTTTGCCTTTGTTTTACACTAACGGGTAAAAGATGACTCTCCAGCTGATAAAAATGTACCTTCATGCTAAATAATATTTTCAGATGATTTTATTTTATTGATTTGGGGGAAAAAGAATTAAAGCTTTGTCCACACAACGCATGCGTCCTGTGAATTCAA
>NC_068983.1:74288169-74289557 GCF_001194135.2 Octopus bimaculoides
TATATATATATATATATATATCGGTAGCCACTACACATTCTTTTTTTTCTCTCCTTGTTTCTTTCTGTGTTCCTTTCTGTAGAAGAGCGTAAGCTCGAAACGTTAAAAACTTTTTCACTTCCTGAGCGTTATACTAATACATCTGTTTGTTGTCTACACACCCTGTCTTCGTCTTTTGTGTTTTTGTGAATTCTCCCTATATATATATATATATGATGCGTGTGCGAAACTACAAGCCTTTTTCTACGCGCGCATACACACATGACTGAAGGCGCCTGCCTAGTAGATAGGCTGTTTCTCTCACCAACGCATCGGGCGGTGCGTTGTGTTCTTGAGCAAAAAATTTCTTTACGCGTTGCTTCAGTCCCCCTTTGATCAGTGGGGAATGTTGGTCTACTAACCTGGTCAGCGCGGTGGCGTCATTCGAAGGCTAAAACATTGCAATGTGCATTGTAACCAGCGATGTTTAACATCTGATAATCTGGTCGGTCACGGATTATTTATATAATATAAGAAGTGTAGTTTCCCACTGTGTGATCTATACTTTTAACTAATATGGAATAGAATTATTCATTAAAAAGTTTGTACTGATACTCGGATTATTTTCTTTTTCAGTTCACTAGTGATATTGGTCCACTCGACGACTCACCATTCTATCTATCTGCCACCCCATCTATCTATCTATCTATCTATCTATCTATCTATCTATCTATCTATCTATCTATCTATCTGTCTGTCTGTCTGTCTGTCTGTCTGTCTGTCTGTCTGCCTGCCTGCCTGCCTGCCTGCTTGCCTGTCTGCCTGCCTGTCTGTCTGTCTGCCTGCCTGCCTGTCTGTCTGTCTGTCTGTCTGTCTGTCTATCTATCTATCTATCTATCTATCTATCTATCTATCTATCTATCTATCTATATATATATATATATCTTATCTATATATATATCTTATCTATATATATATATCTTATCTATATATATATATATATCTTATCTTATCTATATATATATATATATCTTATCTATCTATCTATCATCATGGACGGACGGTAGACACATCGGCTCCCATGTAAGTTGCATTTTTCACCTCTTAAAAGACCTATTTTGTTTTAAAATTTTGTATAAGTTGTGTATAACACAAAATACTTCGTGAACATATATTTTTCAAATCGGAAATAGCTCTATTTAGAGCCTTATTTCCAAAAATTCAAACATATTTTCCTCGTTCCTAGCCATATTCTTTTAAACGAATATGGCTAAGGTTTTCAACGAGGCCGACTTCCCGCTCCTAATGCCAGAGGCGAAAACACTTAATGCCGTTCCGCATGAACGCAGACAAGTGATGAAGAAGAGCAATGATTCTGAGTCAACTGCTGCTGCCTCAACCACCACCAC
>NC_068983.1:74294962-74296140 GCF_001194135.2 Octopus bimaculoides
AAAAAAAAAAAAAAATCATTCTTAGAATTTAATGTGCTTTGTAGTCCTCGTGATATATGCACGTAAGCGTGCGCACGTGTGGGTGTATACTTGCATGTATATATATATATACATATATATATGTATATATATATATACATGCAAGTATACACCCACACGTGCGCACGCTTACGTGCATATATCACGAGGACTACAAAGCACATTAAATTCTAAGAATGATTTTTTTTTTTTTTTTGATATTCAGTATTTCAGTGAATAGGTAAACTTTCCGGTAGTTTCAAAGGAAAATAATTAGTATAATTATCTGAATGACAGATACTGAAAGAAGAGGGATACATTCAGTGTACAGTATATACTACAGGCACTCTAAGCAACATTACTGTCTGAATGGTATGAGAACAAATAAGAAGCTGTTATTGTCGTTGTTCAACTCTTGGTCAGTTTTGATCAAGCAATCCTTTGATATTAAGTATTCTAACAATGGCCTTCTATTGCGTTTCTTTTACAGCGAATCCAGATATACCGTAGGCAGGGAATTGTCTTATTTCACTTCCAAGATTGTAGAGTGCGATTTGAGGGAGACAATTTGAACGATCATGAAGAGGTTCCCTCTTTTACCATGGAAAAGCTAGCGTTGATGCTGTTGGTTTGCCACTGATCAAGTAAGCTATCATCAGTATCATTCTATCGTTCCAGTCATGGCCTCCCCGTTTTGTTTTCAAGCAATATATACTACGGACCATATTAATTAACACATACTCTTTTAAGAAGTTATCGCTACTTCTAGTAGGTGTATTTCTTGTGGGATTATTTCTAATAGGTCGAGTGACCAGGTAAATGTTTCTACTGGTAGATCTTTTTATGGTTTTACCTTTTACCGCTGCCACGCTGGAGCACCAGCTCGACTTTTTAGTTGAACGAATCGACTCCAATACCTTTTGTTTTAAGCCTAGTACTTATTCAATCGGTTTCTTCTACCCATTCGCTAGTTTACGGGGTTGTAAACACGCCAACACCGGTTGTCAAGCTCGTCGGTGTGGGACAAACGCAGAGACAAAGACTCACCCAACCACGTACATATACGTATATATATATATATATATATATATATATACTTTATTTAAAAGCAGCAGAAATATAACAAAAAAACCGTTACTCTGAGTTTCACGTTCCCGTTC
>NC_068983.1:74296345-74299698 GCF_001194135.2 Octopus bimaculoides
TGTATGTATAACACACACACACATATATATATAGAACAATGAAGAAATAAGTGATATAGATATCCACTTTATACAGCTCAACCAATTAGCGCTCTGATAGAGCTTCAGGAATATAAAACTAAGGAGAGGAGAAAACAAATTCAAAGGCCGATGTATATATTCATTCAATCCATATTAACAAAATTCTCCATGGTATACAAAGTACATATATAGATGCATTCATCTATATGATATATAAAAAAAATTGTAAGAATTTATAAATACATACATATACACGAAAATTGATAAATATAAAAAAATTCATAGACATAAAAATTTATAAACACATAAAAGTCATAAATATAAGTCAATAAATGTACTTGCGAAGTCCGAATGTTCGAATTTGAATCAATGAAGAGTATGATAAAGCGAATGTAATATGATTCATAAGGAATCTGGAACATGTATAAATTATTATGACCGTTTCGGGCGAGCTAGCTCCAATCATAGCATTACTCTATTTTTCTCTCATCAGAGTTAATAGAATCACAAAATTATAGCAACCTATATCTTTACGAAACGGCCGTAATAATTTATACATAGATTTTATACATGTTCCAAACTTCCGTATAAATCATTTTACATTCGCTTTATCATTCTCTTCATTAATTAAAATTCGAACATTCCGATTTCGCAAGTACCTTTATAGACTTATATTTTTATGAATTTTTATGTGTTTATAAATTTTTATATGTCTATGAATTTTTATATATCTATAAATATTCCTGTATATGTATGTATTTATAAATTCTTAGAAAATTTTTATATATCATATAGATGAATGCATCTATGTATGTATTTTGTATACCATGGAGAATTTCGTTAGTATGGATTGAATGAATATATACATCGATTGTTGAATATATTTTCTCTCCTCCTTAATTATATATATATATATATACATATATACACAACAACAACAACAATAATAATAATAATAATAATAATAATAATAATAATAATAATAATAATAATAATAATAATAATAATAATAATTATTATTATTATTATTATTATTATTATTATTATTATTATTATTATTAAAGTAATAAAGTTAATGTCCGATCATAGAGTGACCAATTACGGTCATTTGATCGGTTTGTCATCAAAGAATAAATAGTCCGGTGTCAGTGAGGATGGGTTCATTTCCTTTTGACCAGTTATTTGTTGGCTAGGAGAGGGGGACAAGAGATTTATCCCGTGGGCTGCTTTTGGATCGTAAGGACCTTTCCGAGTTTAATCGGAGAACAGGGAATCTCATTCTTGCAGCAGGTAGTGCTTGAAGTGGATGCAGAGACTAAAAATTTCTAGGCAAATATTCTTAATCGAGGTTTCAGGGAGTCTTTGGGTATCCTTGCTTGTTCGGCTATGCAAAGCTTGCAGCATACGTTCCCATTGATATAGGGTCACGGCCGTTCTAAGAGCCTCCACTTGATATCGTAAGGGGTCCCTTCATCTTTGTGGCGCCAAGCATCGCTGACCAGAGATGTGACGAATCGTCTTTCCGAAACACTTCTGGTTGTACATGCGTTGCTTGGAGGATGTCCCAGCTGACCCAATATATTTCCAGGCTTGGGTGTTGGTTGCGCTCACGTTACTAGCGCGTCTTCTGTTGGCTCCGGACCTGGGAATGTTGTTGTTGTCACCGGTGTTGTTGGGGCTGCCGTCAGTGCTGTTATCATTACGATGCGTGGATCCAGCGATTCCACTGTGGCTGCTGTCGGTGTGGTTTTTGTCATTGTAGTGGTCATCCTTGGCTATGGCCTTGGCACTATTGTCGCCGATAGTGATGTAGGGCTTCTTTCAGTTTCTGTCTACCAGATCCACTCACAAGGCTTTGGTCAGTCCAAGGCTATAGTAGAAGACTCTTGTCCAAGGTGCTACGCAGTGGGACTGAACCCGGAGCCATATGGTTGGAAAGCATACTTCTTACTACACAGCTACGCCTACGCCTGGGGTTAGAAGACGTGAGCCCAAGTTTAGTTATAATTCATCTGGTTTATGATCGAAGGAATTATAGCGTAATAGGGTAAATTGTGTTACACATTCTGTCTTTTTCGTGGTATATACTTCTACATGATATAATATGTCCTTTCATTTTTGAAAGACGGTAGAGAGTAGTCCAAAAAGGATTGGCTTTTTTTTTCTTCTCAGAAATGAAGCGACAATTTACCACTCATTTCTTTACGCTACGAAACCTATAAAAGATAGCTGCTACACTGGGTTATTGTATTTCGTAAAATTCACTAATTGGATATGATCTCATCTTTTCCACGGGATATTGAAACTCGATCACTTCCCTTTTCAGAGGATACTACCACTTTGAAATGAATGTGACTAGATTGTGTTATACATGAAAAATTACATCATTTTAGCATTTTTCATAAAACAGACTAGTTTGGATTCAAGAGATCACCTGAGGTTTAAACTTTCGCTTGTATTCCAGAAAATGTGCGCATTGTTGTACATGTACGCATTAAGCTTATGTATTGTTGATCAGGTCTAAATAGAAGGAATTGTTTTCCTTGGAATCGTTTTCCCTAATTGCCAAAATGATTAAAGATAAAATTGTCATTGAGCTAAGTTGTCTTTCTTTCTCGATATGTGTTGCTAATTAATATTTTGATACTAAAAACATTAAATATTTTAATGCTGATGTGAATTTATATTCTTAATAAATCGCAAGTAGGATCCAGAAATTAACGGATTTAAATTAAACACACCTGCCTGAATATATTTACAGGAATTTAATGAATCAGAAACACTTTACACAGAGAAGAGCCAATATGCACAGAAATAATGTCACCTTTTAGCAAATATTGAAAGCATGTGTTATTTAGTTTGGATTATTAATGTTCCTTTCATTAATATGTAAAACAGTCAGCACCTAAGTGTGATATGTGATGTCGAAAGAATAGAATTCAGTTGTCCTGCAGATAGAGAGAACTAGGAAGAACAGGTTATGAATGTACTTACGGCATAAAAATGTTAGTAATTAATGATATATATATACAGTTGAAAACAAAAATATATCATATATGTATGACTAAAGTGAATATAATTTTGTTGGTATTTGAAAGGATAATACAACTCTGGTGTGTTGTAATTACTTATAATTATTTATTTCATAATTTCAGGTTTAGCGGCTCCTAAATTTGATATATCCCTGTTACATGAATAATAAATTAGTGAACGTCTGTTTATGGCATACCGAGTGCGTCTCAACGACGATTAAATATATATATATATAAAGTTATATAATGACGGTAGAAATTAATATTAATTAATTAATATCAATTTATATATATATATAT
>NC_068983.1:74299764-74300997 GCF_001194135.2 Octopus bimaculoides
ATATGTTTTCAGCGCTGTAGAATTTACAATGTAATGATTCTTTTTTGTTCCAGGTGCCATTATATTAAACATTTGCGAAGAGTAACCATGCCACACACAAAAATTGCCAAAAATCTTCAAATTCCTCTTGCTACTGTTAATAGAATTATAGTGCAATTTAAAAGCCAAGGAAGAGAATCAACAATTCTCGTCCCGGCCGACCTGGGCCCTCGGAAAGGAAGCTTCGCTGTTTGAAGAGAATTGTGGAAAACGAATCCCGTTCGAAGGCTTCTGCCATTGCAAAACAGCTAGAAGTTAGTCCAAGAACGCGTGTTACATATCTGCACAAGCTTGGGTATTATGGACGAGCAGCTAGAAGAAAACCTCTCCCTCAACCAATTAATATCATTAAAAGAAAGAAATGGGCTAAGGAGATGTCAGAAAAATCCAGTTCGTTTTGGGATAGAGTGATTTTCTCAAATGAATCCAGATTTGCATTATTTTCAGACAGTGGACATTTGGGTCTGGAGGCTTCCCAATAAAGAATTTGATTTGAAACGACTCCAATCAACTGTGACACATGGCGGTATCTCTGTAATGGTATGGGGAGCTGTTACCAGCAATGGTCGTTCTGAGCCGATCGAATGTGTTGGAACCATAAACTCTGAAAAATACATCGAAATACTTAAGCAAGGAATACTTCCGATGTATCCACACGATAACAACGAAAAATGAGTTTTTATTCATTGAAGATGGGGCTGCATGCCACACAGCAAAAAGGAATCAACAATGGCTGACTGAAAATGGGATCAAAAAGCTTCGTTGGCCCAGCCAATCTCCTGACATGAACTCAGTTGAAAATCTTTGGAGTATACGAAAAACTTGACAGAGACCTAAATCTAAAGGAGAATTGTTTCGATTGTTGCCTGAAAAGTGGACAGAAATTCCACAAGAGACAATCACAAATGGTAGTATGTATGTTTTGGTCTATATGTGTTATATGTATTTATATATATGTATGTATTTATGTATATATGTGTATGTATGTTTTTATTTATGTATATGCTTTTATTAGTGTTTATGTGTATATATGTGTGTATGTTGTGTGTATATACGTATATTATTTTGTATATTCGTATGTATATTTGTATATGCATGTAAGTGTATATATATATGGGTGTATGTATGTATATGTGTGTGTATGTGTGTATGTATATGTATATATATGTATATATGTATATGTATATATATGTA
>NC_068983.1:74302156-74303149 GCF_001194135.2 Octopus bimaculoides
ATTACACCGGTTAAATATGTACTAATTTTATCTTCATTATTATTTTAAACTTAAACTTCGTTCAACTTGTATTTAAAACAATGATAATTATAAACAATGATAATTTAGGTAAGATGTTTTTTGTATATAATATACATGTTATTATTATGGATGAAGGGATGATTATTGAATGGTTATTATTTTGATATTATGATATTTTTTAAATAATTTTTCTATCTTTATATAATAAGTATTTCATATTAATTCATTTGGTACTTATTGTTGGTTGAGATATATATCTAATTATTGTTCTACTTACGATCTGACGAGTAGCTATATTTTTGAATAGAACTTATTTTCGATAATTTCAATTGATTTTAATCGATTTAAATTTCTTTTCTATTTGAAAATATATATATATATGCTATTGGCATAGATATATATTGGTATAAACTTGGGCTTAAGATTTTTAAACATAATACAAATCCATGAAATACAAAATATGTATATACGTTTACATACAAAAAGATCTGATTTACACAAAACAGAAATGATATCGAACGTTAAAGGTGTTGAAGAAAAGTATGATGAATCCAACAGCTGCGTCTGAGAGCTCGGCGGTCCAAAAATAAAGTTTGTAGATTGATTCCAACGAGCCCTCAGAAACAACTGTTGGATTTGTAATAGTTTTTTCTTCAACCCCTTTAATTCCTGATATCATTTCTATTCTGCGCAGGTCGGACCTTTTTGTATGTAAATATATATACGTTCTTTGTATTTCATGTATTTAATATACTTTACATATTGATCTGTCAAACTTGCTTATAGCTACAATTACTTCTCTCTCACTCTTTCTCTCCCCCCTCTCTCTCTCTCTATATATATATGTGTGTGTGTGTGTGTGTTGATGCGTGTGTGTATCGGCGTGCGTGTCTGTGTATGTTTGTGTGTGTGTGCTTGTGTGCTTGTGTACGTGTGTGCGTGTGTGTGTGTTGTGTGTGTGTGTATGTATAT
>NC_068983.1:74304198-74310218 GCF_001194135.2 Octopus bimaculoides
ATAGGTAAATGATAGGCTTGCCTCAATCCTTCAGGGGTAGTCTGAAGCATCCAAGCAGCCAGGGGATGTTTAAATCCGGAGGCACTTCCCACATAAATAAATAAATATATATATATATATATATATATATAATGCGAGAGAGTTAGGGGTTGAGGGTTCAACCCATATATATATATATATATATATATTATCAAGCTAATCCGTTAATCGCAACACTTGTAAATATATCAGTGTGTATGAGTATGTGTGTGTGTGTGTGTTTGTGTATGTGTATGCAAAATTTTGTTTAGAGAACCTCATATGTCCAAAAGCATCGTTCTTCAAATCAAAGTATGCATTTAGATTTTTAGGTTTCCTATATATACATTAGCTAATTTCCTCGAGTACGTGCTTACACACTCACAGATGTATGCTCATATTCACATACAAATACATACATATACATGTATTCCTATATGTCTGTATGTGTATAGAAAAGTATGATTGATTCTTTTTTCATTCTTAGCCTTATTTTCTAGAGTGCAGTGCCAGAAATATGGACATTAATTGATTTGGATTCAAAGAAAGAGACTTAAAACAACAGATGAAATTATAACCCTTAACTGATTTGATCTATAGTATGTAAGATCAAAGAATTCTGTGTATTGTACTTCTAGAGCTTATACTGTTAGGAGTTAACCAGAGCCAACGCTATCGCTGCCGCCGTTACCGCTGCCACTGCCTCCGCCGCCGACCACCATCGCCACGCCCTACCACCACCACCACCTCCACCGCCGCCACCGCCGCCGCCGCGGCCGCCGCCACCGCCGGTATCACGGCAATCTTTATCTTTATGCAATACATATTGGGTTGTCCGGAAAGTTCGTGCCGATTTTTAAAGGAAAGAAAAAGGTCAATAAATACTTGCCATTACATTTATAAACAACCAAATATGAATCATTTTGTTGCACAATGCGTTTTCATCTTTCCTTTAACTTGAAAATACTCTCTTCCAAGAATTGAGATGGGTTCATGGCAAAGAATTCATCAAGGTATCTTTCATTAAGACCATTCTGCAGAGACCTGAATAAGTGGAAATTCGAAAGAGCAATATCTGGTGAATATGGAGGGTGGGGTAACACAACCCATCCGAGCAGCAGCAATTCTTGTCTGGTTCCCAAGGAAACGTACGGTCTTGCATTATCATGTTGGAAAACAACACCATTCCTGTTGGCCAGTTCTGGACGTTTCTCTTGAATTGCTGCTTTTAACTAGTCCAGTTGTGTGCAGTATTTCTCAGAATTATTTGTCTGGTTACCTGGGAGAAGCTCATAGCACAGAATTCCTTTCCAATCCCACCAGACACAAAGCAAGACTTTTTTAGGATGAAGACCCGCTTTGGGAGTGGCTAAGGGTTGCTCATGGCGCTTACTCCAAGATCGCTTTGTCTGAACATTTCGGTAGATAATCCATTTCTCATCACCTGTCATAACGCGTTTTCATTCCGTTTATAAAGCGAGTCACAGATGGAAATGCGATCCAAAAGGTTCTTCTCACTCAACTCATGTGGTACCCAAACATCGTAGCGATTTGTGTACCCAAGCTTTACCAGGTGCTCATGAATGACGGATTTTGACAGGTAGAAGCTTTCTGCTAATTCTCGGGTTGCGCAATGTGGGTTATTCTCAATTGATGACTTGATTTGGTCATCATCTGTAGTGGATAGTCTGCCTGGTTGCTCTTCATCAATAAGACTACAATATCCAGCTCGGAACCTTGCGAACCACTTCCGTATAGTTTTTCGGATGAAGATACATCACCGTAAACTACGCATATTTCTTTGGTTGCATGTGAGGCATTTTCCCCTTTACGGAAAAAGAAAGCATCAAGTGCCGAAAATGAACTTTGTTATCTTCCATTTTAAAGAGTTACAGAATTAACATAGGTTACAGGAACATAAACCTTCTTCCACGAAAAGATAGCCTAAACTGTGCTCTAAATTGAGGTGTAGTTAAATCCTGTTTTATGGACTCAACCATGTTCTAAAATGAGTCGAAAGGTAAGCTACTACAAATCGGCACGAACTTTCCGGACAACTCAATATTTATCTGCGTATATGTACATCCACACATGATATTAAATGAATGTACATATGATAGGCTGAATTTATATATTCATTTGTATATGCAAAAATATACACATACTTATAAAAATTTTGCGACACACAAACACACACACACACGCACACACACCACGACACAACACAACACAATTGTAAATTTGTGCGTGTATGTGTGTATGAGTAAGAATGTGTGTATGTGTGTATGTGCATTTGTGTAAGTGTGTGTGTATGTGTATATATATGTGTGTGCTATACTCTGGAGATAAGCCAACAGTAATAATCGGTGAATATTGAAATATTATTTCACACACTTGACACACCTCTCACGCATACATGTATAAATGTACGTGTATGTCTGTGTGTGTGTATGTGATTGGGTGTGTATGTGTGTGTGGGCGGGTTGTGTTTGTATATGTGTGTATGAAAGAGAGAGAGAGAGAAAGAAAGTGTGTGCTTTTGTCCAGCAATAGGCCATCTCTCTGACTGGCATGGACGGATCAGCAACTTGTGGTCTACAAACCTGCTATCTCCTCACTGTCTCTTCTACCTCTATCAAATAGCAGTTGAGACGTTGACTCTTTTACTCATCTACATTTTGTTACACTGAATCAAACCTCTAACTATTTCCCAAAGGCTTTCTTTTCAGGGTGTGAACCGTCTAGATTTCCAGAGATTGATGGAATCTATTAAACCCTCTTTTTCAAGTTGCTGTCTGTCCGCTTGAAGTGGGGACCATTTGCGCACAACCACTTGGACAATCTAAACATAAAATTGTGTATGCTGCTCTCGAGGAAAGAAGGTAGCATTCTCCAAGTGAAAACAAAACTGCTTGCTGGAATATATGTTGCGGCGTTTCAGTTAAACTTGCCAAACATCTGTGAAAATTTTGGAGAATACCGTCACCGCTTCCATTAATCTTATAAAACAGCGAAGAATCTGAAAAAGGAATATCAAGATTGCGCCAATTCATTTGATGACGTTTATTCCACATGTCCCAGTGTTTTCTTAAGAAACTACTTTTCTCAAATTGCCTCCAGAGCAGTCTTTCATCACTTCGTCCTCAAACATACAATAAATCGCTGCATGTTTGTTAGGTGCATTCAAGACACAAAGCGAGGCAGCGGCATAAACAAATGCATTGATAATACTTCTGTCATTCAATTTCGTGCGGTTTATTTAAAGATATTGTATAGTACATTACCAAAAGTACCTAAGTCCTCAAAACTGTAAGCTCCTCTAACTCAAAATAATAATAGTCTGATAGGAAATCTTTCACTATCTTTAGCGCTCACTGCGTATAACCTTGTCGCTCCTCTCTGGCGTGTCTGTCATACATTTTAAAATTATAAACACAAAATGAAAGAGAATATCGGAGTAATGTAGCTACATGGTATTTGCATTTCCAGAGATCTGAGTGAGTATGAATCATGCACCGAGCGACGTATTTTTTGGTTTTTGCTCAATCCAACGCATGCGTTTCATTTCCTTCATAGAAATACACGAATTTCTTTTTTCGGGAAAATGTGTGACTTGTCATGCATTTCGTAACATAGGAGATGCCACATGACTTCTGGAGCACTAACATATCGAAATCAGAATATTACTTAATTTTATCGAGAATGACTTCGCTATTTGCTTCAGTTTTTCCAATATTAAGATGAATGGCATGAACCCTATCGTTTGTACATATACCTACCTTCAGTGTATAATTGACAAATGTGACTAATGCATAGATTTCTACATTAATATTCGTTATAAAGCACCGTGGTATACTTCGCTCATATATTTTGATAGCTCTTGGAAAGAAGATGTTAGAATTGCTTTTCGGTCATATTGCTTTGCATTGATCCAATATTAAGTCAGTGGTTACCAAACCTTTGATTGTCCCGAACATCTAGGAAATTTCTGATTAATTTTCGCATGCCCTACAAAGTAATATCATCTTTGAAGATGAATAAGTCTCTTTTTAATAACTTATTCAGTTTTGTTTTCAAATTGAGTCACATACGCAGTAATGAGGGTAAATACATTGAAGTATATAAAAATAAGAATTTTCACCCAGTGCATGAAATGCAAAATTGAGCAATTAGAAAATATAAAGCAAAAACAAAACAAACTGTAAACAGTGAAATGAGTCGCAATATATAAATTCCATCACTTCTTTTGTTCCGGATTTTCATTCAGGACTTTATGAAAACGTGATACTGATTACAATATCACGATTACAATCCACAGGTCTGCTTGTATAATGAGCTACTCATGGGAACTTATCTGTATTGACAAAAGAAAACTGAAACCACAAGTGTGTCGTTGCAGAAGGGATTAGAATACAATTCTTGGTCATAATTTAATAAATGTTAACTCTACTCATGTAAAATAATAAAGGTTCTAGTCTGCTTAGTAGCATAAAACTATATTTAAGAGTCTGTTAATGATTTTACTCTCGAAATAGATTTTAATAAAGTATAGCTTTTGTCGCACCTGCTGAAATGGTGGGGGGTACTCCACTCGGAGAAGCTCTGAATTTCAAATTAGTTATCGGATTTACGAAAAAGTCCCTCATAGAAGGATATTCTTAAAAGTGTCGGCTATTTCATCCAACGTGGGTAAGTCTTATTTCTGTTAAGAAACTTCTTCCGTTCTCGTACAACTTCTCATCGAATCCTTCATAAAGTTACAATTTCCCTGTCTGCTCTCCTTAATTTTGAACCTTCAGCAGTTTTATGTCGTGATCCCTGTGATAACTGTTCCATCAAATCGGGACTCCTTATGTTTGTTTCCATTTAGTGTTCTTGAGCTTCTCTCATTCGTCATCTCATTGCGCCCTTATCGTACCTATCTTGTGAGATGCTGGAATATATTTGTCTCAATATTTCGCTTCATATTTCTAATTGTTCTTCGCATAATTCTGATCGATTTGATTTTAATTCAATCCTTCACCAATCTTCATTTCCTTTCAAAAAGAAATTTCCAGAAGTAGTAGAAGGCAAAATCAATTTTTGCTTTTGTCTGGGAAAAATTTGGTAAAAAGTATTTGATACGTAATAGACATTAAAATGACAATAGAAAATTTTACAACAGAATAACATTAAAAGAGATGCAAAATAATACCGTTTACTACTTCGGTCTGTTGATTATGTTTCAAGTGAACTTTAGGTTAGTTTCGAGGAAGAAAGGAACAACTTGAAAGTTCATAGGAATGCTTTGTTAAAAACAGAGCTTATGTCTACACATGAACTGTTACATTCTTAGATAGATGTACTAATGTGTGTGGAACGTGTTTTGATATATTGTGTTAAAAAGTAAGAATTACCTTTTTCAATAAATTATTGATTGTTGGCTTTTATAAGACTGTTCAAATCTGAGTAGAAGGAAGAAATTTGGTGATTCATTTTCGCCAAAGTATAATAGGCGACATAGGTAGTATTCAATTGGTAGCTTAAGGTAGCATTTGTTACGACTATCGATTCTTGTCGAACATTAAAAGAGGCTTTTATTGGCTGTGTAACATGCTGATATTTCTTCGTTCTCTACACCGTAACTTTCTCTTTGGAAATTTCCAGCTTCGTTCACATTGTTTCTTAAATAAAAATACACAGTGTCTCATTTTCGGAGTTTGAGAGACAGGGATAGGTCTAGAGATTGATATCAATGTGTAAGCACGCATATATGCATGTATATACATGCATACATACATACATACATACATACATACATACATATGTATATACTATTTATAGTCATTATTGTATGTATGTATATGAATATTTATACATCTATATCTATCTCTATGTATATATATTAGCAAACACTCGTTCTTTCTGCCTCTTACTATGAAAACAACCGTAGATGGTAGCAACAGCAGTCACCAGTCAAATTTCACACGTATATATATATATATATATATATATATATATAT
>NC_068983.1:74310571-74312608 GCF_001194135.2 Octopus bimaculoides
TATATATATATGTGCAGACTGGATCTGTGAGACTGCGTAACCTTCGTGGCTCAACGGAGTGCAAAACGCAAGATGTGGCTAGTAAAATGTCTTGTCCGTCCACTGCATCCGTCTCCATCCCAATCGTCTTGACCTGGACTTGCCATTGAATTAAACATGGTCTTGGACAATATCATCATGCAAGTCATCAGCCATTGTTAAGGAAGTTTAGATCGTCATCGTTGCTCCGACAAATAAACAAGGATGGAAGCTCAATGGCAAGTATTCAGTCTGAGAGTAACAACTGCTTTTCCACCGTCCTCACTAATATCAGAAGTCCCTTGCAACAGACCATTGGGCGATGCACTTTGTCTTTTCACAGAAGCAACTCATAAAAAGAGGAAATATAATGTTTGTGACTTGTGTAGTTCAGCAGTAAATATCTCAATCCTAAGGAAGATATGTATCTTCAAAACGATACTTAAATAAATAAGAATTTTTTTCTCGCTTTAAGGGTGTACTACAAATTTATTTATTATTCGAATGTTATGTTATTATATCCGTTAATGCTGGATTATTTTCCTTTCTTGACACTAAATGTAGTATTAAAAATAAACAGAAATCTGATATTCAGAGCAGAATGAAATTAAAAAATTAATGATGATTGATTCAGTAATATTGTTTTGGGCTGTCTTCTAAGAAACAAAACAATGAAAGGAAAATAACAAAATAAGTAAATAAACAAATGAGGTAGAATGGAACGAGTAGGGAATCAGAAACAGAATCAACGAAAACAAGTTTGATGCATTTAAAATATATCCTTGAAGATGTGTGCTTTGTAAAGGTTCCCCTGATCATTTCAGTACCTAAATTCTGATTAGATTTTGAAAGAACATACGTAATAAAGAGTATTTAACTGTGCATCACCTGACACTAATATTGATAATAGAGGTATTTAGATAAGAACACTTCCCAGATTAGATTACACCACTACAAACACCACCACCACTACAAACACCACCACCACTACAAACAAAACCACAGTCACCACCAATATCACCACAACCATCACCATTATAGCTTCATTGCTACTATCTCCATCACCATCATTACCGCTAGCACAAACATCACCACTACACAAAAACCCACCACTACTAACACAATTACCATCACCACAAGCACCAGCATAACCACAACCACCAGCACTACCCTCATCACCAACGCAACCACCACCGTCGCCACTATCACAAGCGACACAAACACCATTACTACTACTAAAACTACTTCCAAGGCCCCAGCCGGCATTAGCACAAATACCAACCCCGCCACCAAGAGCTAAAAACCAGCGTAGTAACTTCAACCTCTTAGTAATTGCAGCTTAATCTTTTTCAAATTATACCTTACAAATTGAAAAAGGAAACATTAAACCATCTTCCCTGAAACAAACTAAAAAAGATGGATAACCTTGGAAGAACGCTTTTTATTATGTACGCTACACCAACGACAATAACAATGACAACAGTGAACCCATAACAGCATATGGATACTAACTTCGAGAAATAACTACAAAATATCCCTTAAATCGTAGGTTAACCTTAAAACGACAGATGTGAAATTATTGAAGACGACGACGATGACAACGACGAATAGGTTAGAAAGAATTTGTTTCCCTATTGAGCTGTTGTTTTCGTTCTGATCCACGATTGTGTTGTCGATGTTGTGTCCAGCCATATTGTTTGTAGTAACTCTCTGCATGCAAAATTCAAATTTCAGTCGAAAAGCACTACGATCGTGAAAAAAAGGCTCCCTCGGTTAATTCATCTGAAGATTAACCAGTTATTTAACAAGGCTTATAGTTGTGGCTCCAAAGTTGGAATGAGTATTCATCGTATTTTCGATAAATAGTCTCTCATGCCAAATAAGCGACTTGTCGCTTCGAGTAGTATGTATGTTTCATTATTTAGCATTATTTAGCTTTATTTCAAGATTTCTTGCCAATAGAGAAAGAGCTGTATTTCTTGTCCATAGAGAAAGAGCCGGACTCTAACATAGATTCAA
>NC_068983.1:74312708-74314415 GCF_001194135.2 Octopus bimaculoides
CGTTGTCTGAACAGGTGCACTGTGTACCACACGTCAGTTATCGCAGTAATCGTGAGATGAAGTGTTTTGCACAAGAACACAGCGCACCACCCGGTCTAGGAATTGAAATCACGAGCGCTAGATCGTATCACACCATAACCACTAGATTAAATTAAATTAAATTAAATTAAATTAAAACAAATAAAATTAAAAACGATATATTCAGAACAGTTGAAAAAATCACAAAGCTTGAAACCAGTACTAAAATGTTCTTCATGATAAAGTTTTAGCATTTTCTACCTTGTCTTATTTTCCTTATACATATCAACTCGTGTGTTCCTCTTCAACCTTATATATATATATATATATATATATATACATAGAAAAATGAGACAATGAGGTACTCTCTGTGTGGTTGTTCAATTTGCTAGAAATAACACCCAAATCTCCTGCTTACTATGCTCTTGTTAGTATTAAGGTAAGGGAAAATGTTTACTTCTGTCCATCATTACGATTAAATTTAATAATTTTGATTTTGTTCGGCTCTATGAATTTAAATTTCTTAAAATGCTTCTGTCTATTGCTTGATACAGGAGATTGAAAAATTCTGACCAAAACAGAGAAATTCTAACTTAACAAAAAATATAGAAAGAGAAAGAAAAGGTTCTGTTTTCCAAAATCACTAGATTTTAGGTGGGTTGTAATTTTATAATTAAAACAAATTCAAAATTTAAATTTCAGAACATAAGACTTAACACGTTATCTCGTGTATAGCCGCAGTTTAAATGGGTACAAAACTTAAAACAAATGTATGTGTGTGTGTGTTGTGTGTGTGTGTGAGTGTGTGTGTGTGTGTGTGTGGTTGGGTCTTTAATAGCCAGGTCAATCGCAGAAAGGATTTCAAAACGACAACACACGCAACCATATACATACAAACATACTCATATATATACACACGCTTACACAAATACATAACTATCAGCCACTCCCAAAAGCCAGTTTGATCCAAAATTCTCACCACCATTCTTTATGTATTTGCACCCCCACGCACACATACACACTTACACACATTTTCTTGGTATCGTTAACGTGGAAAAAGTGTTTTTCGAGTTTTTGAAATTTTGAAACAAAAAGGCATGGTCTTTTTAAACTGTCGGAGAGATGTGAAAATATGGCTACTACTCGTTAATTTCAAATTAAACTTACCAAAGATGAGAATCTTCCAGCGCTCCCTAGCGCCCCTTTGCTCCAAAATGCGCCCCTCGAGCTCCAAATGGACCCCCCCGGTGGGGGGAGGGCATATAACCTCTGTTCAGAACCTTTGGTGTATACCAATTACATATTTTGGATACTAAGGCATTAAGAAAAGTATCGTTTGTTGACGTTATGCACACTTCCAGTACATTTATCGAGATCTACTTCGGGATGCTTTTGGTTGGGTCCTGTGTGATACATTTTAATGAATACTTACAATTAAATGTGTGAGATGTGTGTGCAGACGTATGTACATATCTATCTATCATCTCTCTCTCGTTCTCTGTCTCTCTTTATCTTTCCGTCTATCCAACCGTTCATCTATCTATCTATCTATCTATCTATCTATCTATCTATCTATCTATCTATCTATCTATCTATCTATCTATCCCGATATATCTCACTCATTCTCTCTCTATATGCGTGTATATGTGTGTATACATATACATAGATATGCTAATATGTATATATATA
>NC_068983.1:74314425-74317764 GCF_001194135.2 Octopus bimaculoides
GGCAGGGAATCGTCAATTAGTAATAAAATTAATAATTAACAATTTAGCCAAGCAGTTCAGTATGAAAAAACCTTTATCGGTAAAACCATTTATAATCATAAAATACAGGGATTAGCATGAGTTGCTTCTCCAACATACTGAGAATTTAGAAATAGCAGCCAAAGAACTACTAATTCTAAACTACAAATGTTTTTCTCTAACGGATGGCGATATTTCATGGCACACACAGAACAAAAACAAAAGGGAAGAGCAAAAACAAACCTGCCTTTAGTTAATTGGATACGACGTTTCACGGTTAAGGGTATGAAGTTACTCTATTCCGCTCTTCAGCCCAATATTCGGATAAATTTGAAAGTGTCTCTAAAAAACTCACGGTAATTTTGGCCATGCGACACCAAAAACCAACGTGGGGAAGGCACTTACGAATTTATCGGCTAGTGAGTTCAAACACCTAACCCCAAAGAATCTATTCCATGTGCGCCACAAATAGTCCCGTATAAAAAAGTCCCGTATAAAGGTTACGGTTTAACCATCTAATTAGAGGCACCAATATAAAATATACAGATATAGGGCAGGGAATCGTCAATTAGTAATAAAATTAATAATTAACAATTTAGCCAAGTAGTTCAGTATGAAAAAACCTTTATCGGTAAAACCATTTATAATCATAAAATACGGGGATTAAAATATCGCCACCCGTTAGAGAAAAAATTTGTAGTTTAGAATCAGTAGTTCTTTGGCTGCTATTTCTAAATTCTCAGTATGTTGGAAAAGCAACTCATGCTAATCCCTGTATTTTATGATACATACTTATATATACATACATATATGCATATACATATACATATACATACATACATACATACATATATATAGTGCGTGTGTGTGTGTGCTTGTGTAAAATGTAAGTCATCAAATGGGAGTGATGATACTGTTATTAATTTTAAGTATTATTGATGCAACGGCCAAATTAGAAGAAAGCGTGAGAGAATAATTATCTAGAGAGCAAAAGATAAGCTAAAAATGGGAAACTTTGAAGAGGTGAGAAGGCAAAAATAGACGGAAATAACAAACATTGTGTCAAACAGTACATAGATAATTGCCTCATATCGTACGAACATATAATATACGGAGATTACTCACACTCACACCTATATACGTATGCATTATATATCTATATTCAGTATATATATATATATATATATATATATATATATATATATATATATATATATATCATACATTAGATATAATAATAATAATAATAATAATAATAATAATAATAATAATAATAATCCTAGGATGGAATTTATAAATATTTACTACAACGCTACGCGCGTTTCCATACATCACATGATTCGGGGAAACGCGCGTAGCGATGTATTAAATAGAATTATTGTTCTTATTTTATTTATCCAACATTATATCGGTATAACCATGGTGCAACCCCGAAAAACAGACTCAGTAGTCAGTATCATTAGACGGTAGCCGGCATAATGTAATAAGAGCTTTAATTGAATATTCCTAACGTTACCATAAACGAATTTAAAAGATATATGTACGTGTGTATAAAATTATACAGAAAGAGAACCACTAAATGGTCTCCTTACATGCTGAAAAGATATGTCAAATATCCAAACCAAACCCGTTTCTTTGTGGATTGAGGATTTGACATCTCTTTTCAGCATGTAAGGAGACCACTTAGTGATTCTCTTCTTTGTGTATAATTTTATACACTCGTATATATTATAAAGATATTTATGGTCAACGGACATTTTTATGCACGCTGGCCACTGGTCTAAACTATTATTTTTAATAATTTTTACCCTTCATAAATACATATATATACTTAGAATATAAATAGGTATGTATCATATATCTTCTATATTTAAGAGATAAGGAATTTTGTACATTATTTACATTATTTACAATTGACAGATATTTGTCCTCATCTTGTTTGTTGTTAGTACAACGTTTCGGCTGATATACCCTCCAGCCTTCATCAGGTGTCTTGGGGAAATTTACATGCTGAAAAGAGGTGTCAGATCCTCACCCACGAAGAAATGGGGTTGGTTAGAGTATTTGACATATCCTTTCAGCATGTAAGGAAACCATCTAATGGTTCTCTTTCTGTATAATTTTATACACGCGTATATATATCTTTTATATTCGTTTATGGTAATGTTAAGGGTATGCAATTAAAGCTACCTTAGGAATGAGAACTCAGGTTCGAAATATCCCCAAGACACCTGATGAAGGCTGGAGGGTATATCAGCCGAAACGTTGTGTTGACATAAAAAAAAGATGAGGACAAATATCCGTCAATTGTAAATAATGTAAATAATGTATTATATATCTATATACAATATATATACATATATATATGTTACACACACACACACACACACACACACACACACACACACACACACACACACATATATATATATATATATACATATATAATACATGTATTTTATGTGTATATGTATGTATACACACACATCTATGTATAGTCTTTTATACTTTTATATGTATATTATTCTTTCGAAGTTTCGGCTAGTTAAGCCATCATACGACCGTTAACTGACCAAAATTTCGAAGTCACTTTCAATACTAACACTGTGTAAAAGGGAAAAGAAATTGCATTTTACAAAAGGTAAGGAATAATCCTTCGATCATGCCGAAATATAACAATATAGCAGAGACTCCATCTAAGAAGATTTGAAGAAGGAATTGTAATTCCTAAATATCATAGGACTATAGGTAACCAAATTACAACAGGTGTATAGTCCATTTTTCTTGTTATATAGTGCATTGTTGTACCATTCTAAACTTTTTATTCTTTACAAACAATACACAATGCTTCAAGCGAACTACAATACTCTCCTAACAATATCTGTTTCATCACACGATTTCACCTGAGGAATCTTGCAAAACAAATACATGTTCCTATTATAACTCTCCATAAAAACCAATATGCATACATATATATATATATATGTGTGTGTGTGTGTTTATCCCCGTCCCTCCCAATTCCCCACTCACATACTCCTTATCCCCTCCCGCCCAGTCTTCCACCGCCCCTCCACCCCTTCTACTTCTGTCTCATCAACCACTTCTCCACTTCAGTCTGTTGTTACCATTCCTCCAGATCTTCCCCTCTTTGAGGCGGAACGCTCGCTCCTCAGAAGGGGGTCTGCGCTTCATTCCCCTCACTCCATCCAGCAACGAATTTCGGACTCGTGCCGATATCCACAGCTTTGTGCCCCGCGTTAGGTTGTGTGCGCTTTTCCACGACACTCCACTTGCATCTAATGAGGAGGACTGCTTCACCGG
>NC_068983.1:74317924-74325872 GCF_001194135.2 Octopus bimaculoides
ATATATATATATATATATATATATATATATATATATATATCAAGAATTGAACAGAAAGAACACAAAGAGAAAACACAGCAAGCAGAAGACGAATACGCAGCAAGTGTGAAACCAACAATAACCACAACATACGGTAAACTAGACGTATGTGTGAATGTGTGTACATGCATTTATAAATTTATGCGTACGCGCGCACACACACACACTCTCACACACACTGTCAAAATACTTTACGAGTAAAGCATTGCTGAAGACTGATTAAATCATTACATGTTAATCAATTCATACTCTTAAGTTGAAGAAGTCGTAGGGGTATATTCAGTTCCTTGAAATGGCTAAAATCCTAAGGGAACTAACGCATTCGACTATATTCTGTGGTTGAGAAACAGATAACAACATATCAATGTTGCGATATGCTATCGTATTACTAATTTTTAATTTTCGTTTTCAATCTGTTTATTTTAGAATGTCATTCGAATAAGGCTTTTTTCAGTCTTTTAAAAATGTCATTAATAAAGAGAAAACTGTGCAGCTTGAAACTACTAGCGCGCTACTTATAGCTTTATATCTATGCGTGCCATCTCCACTTCATAAGGTGGCCAACTGTTTGCGAGAAATTTTGCCTGCAATGACGGGCTACCTTTTTACAATTATTATCTTAATTCTCTTCACCATTTAAAATCTCCGATGCTCCAATTACAGATAATTGATTTCAAATTTTGACACAAGGCCAATAATTTTGTGGGAGTGGTTAAGTAGATTACACGGACTAAAATGCTCAACTAATACTTATTATATCGACCCCAAAAGGATGAAAGCAAAGTCGACCTCGGCGGAGTTTGATCTCAGAACGTAATGACGGATGAAATGTTGCTCACTATTCCGTCAGCTCATCGCCCTGATCCACGTACAAAATATTATTCCAAAATATGTGAATCCAAATTCCTATCAAAATTCGTTAAAATAAATCAGAACGTCCAATAATTAATAACATTTGGGGGTCTCTGTATAATGTAACCTTCCACTGTTGTCGGCATATTTTTGTATCATTTGTGCACTTTCTCAAATCCCCTACAACAAAATGAATCCAATGAATCCAATAATGGCAAACCAGAGATCCATAGCTTAGACTGTTCTACTGTCGCAGAAATGGAATTTTGATATCATGTTCGTTTTCTTCTCGGGTGAAAGAGGGATTGTTTTTTCTAATTACGTGAAAAGTCAAATAATTTGCATTTACGCACAGACACCCGAATACATTCAGAGAAAAGGTTTCACTTTTCATACCATTAATCAGTAGCATCTTAGAGTCCCACCAGTAAAATCAATGTACTGGGCACTATAGTACTTACCTATTAGCAACAAGCCATAGCATACATAGATTAGAATTGGACCTTTTGACTTGTGGAACCCCAAGAAATTGTTCATTGTGCCCAAGCATTAAAACTGCAGTGTCTTTAAATACATAAATGTCACATCCAACTCTAACGTCAAGCGTCGCCGATTTCTCTAAGTTTCACATTAACTAAATATGTTGTATATTCATAACAAAGTTCTGCTAAATAATTACGAAGGAATTATAAATACATTATAATTTACAATTCATATTTACTTGACTTTGTTAATAATAGATGAGATGAGATATCTTCAGATACCTAAAAGCAACAGACAAGTTTCTACATGATTAGGATCTAGATACACATAAAACAGATGAACCATCAACTAATGAAAGTGTTTGTGAGATTTAGAATTATTAATGTAACAGCAGCACTAAGAGACGTGAGAAAATAATTATCTAGGTAAGTTAAGAAGCGCTAAAAATGGAAACTGGAAGGAATGAGAAAGAGCTAGTACGACACAAATTCGAATATAGTCAATATTTATATTTACACATCTTTACTTCTTTAGTAAAACTGATATGTTTTAGAAATAATTAAGCAAGTGTGCGCGTGCGTGTGTGTGTGTGTGTGTGTGTGTGTGTTTATGTGTATGTCTCACGCACATATACACACAAATAGACATGTAAAAAGAAGCTACAGTAATGTAAACGGAGTCAATCCTCTTCATAAGAAAAAATATTAGTTGATTGTTCCCGTCAAGACGTCAATAAAATACCTGCATAATAGACCAGACGTTGTTCTCGGACAGAGAAAAGAAATCATACACAAATTCACATATATAATGACATACATGACTGTTTTCATAGATATTAGTGCACACATACATACATACATACATAAAACAAAACATATAAATCTACACATATACATTCATACGTATATACAAAAATACCATGTTGTTGATGCTGAAATTCCAACCAAGGAGCCTTGGATCTAGGTTAGGAACCGGCTCTTTTTCTATTAGCAAGAAATCTTGAAATAAAACTGAACAATGACATACATACAACATACACATAGACATACAAATGGAAAGATGGGGTAACCAGAGAGTTTCGTTTAAGCGTTAACCAGTCACTTTAAATTAATCATTTCTAATGTCAGCAAATGAACTAAAATCGACAGCCAATAATAAATTTTGTGTGAATGTCAACTATGAAAACAGTTTATGTAATTGACAAGCCAATTACAGCACACAAGATTTATAAATAATTAAGTTAATAGAGTCCAGTGGTAGTAATAATAATATAACAACGACAATTAAATAGTTAATTCAGTTTAGTATCTAATATAATTTAAACAAAAATGAGCTAAAAGAATGGATATGAAAAATAGAGGAAAACATATATATCAAATACTACTCAATGTTAATTTTTGGTTTATTAAAATCTTTTCAAATCATAGGTAGCGGGGCACCGAAGGGGGTCTCACTGAGTAGCGTCCCTGCCTTCCTGAGCTAGTTTTCCATCACATTTCTTAAAAATCGTGGTAGAGGCCTCGGTCTCGGAACCACTCATCTCTAGAAACTGAGATGGAGGTAAGCAAAGGCATACTTCCCGTAGAAAATCCAGCTGCGAAAAAGCTTCATGATAGCAAAGGAGAATGGACACCAACCAGCTCAAAAGTTGGGGTGGGCTGCACCTGCCTCCCTCGGTTGCTATGGCATTGAGATAGATCCAGCCCCCCCCGTTAACGGAGACAAAACCCAGATTTAAAACGCTAGATGATGATGATGATGATGATGATGATATCTGCCATTAGGGGATGTGTAACAATTATCTCCGCATTATTTGATACATGTGTATTTACCTATGTTGTTCATATATACGCCACTGATCATCTCCCTTCGATCAATTTTGTCTAAAATGTGCAAATATACAAACACACTTACATGTATGTATTATGTATATGTATATATATATATATATGGTATAAGTATGTGTGTACGCGCGTGCGTGTTGATAATAGGTAAAAATATTTCCTGTTAGTATACGAAATTTATCAATTATTAGAGAATTGTGACTTAAATTTTCAACTTAGTTTCAATGGTTGAGTAGACGTTAAGGTGAATAAAATTTGAAGGTATCAGTCAACTTTTACATTTTTAACACACACACTCACACAAGTAAGTTTCTCACAATCCTGTCTTTTCATTTTCTGTTGCCAAAGTAAGACGGCCTTGTACATTTTAATATTGGTTTATAATTTTGGCGTAAGGTCAGAAATTTTGGAGGAGGGGTAAATCGATTATGTCAACTCTAATTTTCAACTGGTAATTACTTTATCGATCCAGAAATAGTGAAAAGCAAGGTCGACCTCGGCGGAATTTGAACTCAGACCGTAGACGGACAAAATGCCGCTGAGCTTTTCGGTCGGCGTGCTACCGATTATGCCAGCTGGCCGCTTCTGTATTTCTTCCTATTAGTGTATTTAATATTATTCTTGTAACTGCTTTGTTTCTGTTGTTGAATATATATGTATTTGTGCTTTGCCTGGAATTAGTGTTAATTTCTGTGGACTTGATAATATTGTTTTTTCCGATATTAGAGATACTAGAAGAGTCAATGTTATCAGCTAGGTTAGGTGCTGTTGGGGATGAGAATGTGAATGTAACTTTATTAAATATGCTATGGAATTTGCGCCTCAGTAGAAAATGTTTTATTAGTATATCAAAGAAGATATCACGTGCTTGTTCTTATGTTCTTAACGCAAGGATCACTAACTTATGTTTCTTCTTCTAGTTATCTTAGAGCTAATTTTTATCTCTTCTTATTTCTTGTGTATTATTGTTGCAAACCTTAGATTTAGTTCTGTCACAATTATTAGTACTAATATTAAAAGAATTTTCAGAAGAAGATATCTCTGTATTCTTAACCTTAGAAGTATTGTTACCTTCGTCTTTTCATTGTTACGGACGTGGAACGTGAAATATATTAAATTTTCCTGTTACCGATATTGTGATAGCATTACCGTGATTGATTACTTTATGCCTGGGTTTTATACTAATGTCGGCCTTCAAGTCTATTAATAGTAACTATAGAAGTTGTTTATGCTTTGTATTTGTCTTTTAGATACATTTATTTCTGTACCAACCGCTCTCCCTTAATTAGTACTTGGGAATTCTGTTATATTATTATTTTCATATCTATTTATCATAATGTTATAATCGTTTAGGATCCTTAATTGTTGTAGGTATTAGACAAAAAAGTGTTTAATTTTTCAAATAATTATTAGCAAGAAAATATATTTGTGCATTAGTTTTTTTGGTTTGGGGAAATGTTTATGCTAATGGTACTGTTTACTTGTTTTTAGAGAGAAATATATGCTATTCTTTTCATTAAAGTCACGTCATTTCAGTTCTTTGTTATAATGTTCTAAATTATATTGGGTTGGCAAGAAAGTAATTTCGCTGTCAATTTGGTGGTATTACAAAGGTGATGTGTATTTTGAGCTGCTTCCAAGGAACCAAACGATCAGTTCAGATGTTTACTGTGAACAACTAATGAAACTGGAGGAATCAATCAAAGAAAAACGGACAGAATTGGCAAATCGTAAAGGAATTGTGTTCCACCATGACCATGCTAAACCACACACGTCTTTGCTAACTCGCGAAAACTTGTATAGCCTTGGCTTTGCATCATCAGATTACCATTTGTTCCGAAGTTTGCAAAATTCTTTGAATGGTAAAGCTCAATAATAATGACGACCTGTAATCGCACTTGCTTCAATTTTTGGCTGATAAAGACCAGAAGTTCTATAAGCGCGGAATCATGAAGTTGCCAGAAAGATGGCAAAAGATCATCGAAGAAAATGGAAAATATATAATTGATTAAAGGTCATTCCTTGGATGAAAAAATTGACTTTTATTTCACACTAAAAAACCGAAATTACTTCCTTGCCAAACCAATAATTGAATATCTGGTCATTTCCTGAAAATTTAAATATTCTAATTGAAATATGTCTAACAAGATTATGTATAATAGACCTGAGACGATAGAATGTATACAGTGCAGGATTTTATTCGCATTGTGGTATGAAAAGTGCTTGCGATTATTATGGACGAGGGTGACATCAAATAAGTTAATTTTTGGCGTCGGTATCAATAGACATAAAAAGATTAAAAATTGTAAAACAAAATCTTAGTAGGGCCTTTCGAAGTCTTTCTAAATCTGAAAGGTTACAGTTATTTATAATAATTAAAGCATCATCCCTGTACAAATCTCCACTGATTTTTGGGAGTTAATCCTTCAGTTGATGTAACAAAAACAGTCCGACCAACTTAGAAGCGTAAATCAAGTCCGAGAAATTAAACACATACATGCACAAACACGCGCGCTCGCGCACACACACACACGCGCACACACACAACTGGTTTTCATCTCAGCGTATAGCACAGTCTAACAAGAGATACGAACTCAGAATAATCAGCTATGTGCATATTATGAATTATCAATTCCTCTCATCTTTGGATGTTGGCATGTCTTACACATGCCTGCATCGTTACACATGGTCACAACAACGTTCATGAATTTTACAGTAGTCAAATAAAATGTAAATTAATGTCAGTGGAAGTTTTGTTCAGACGACTTAATGATGCACAACATTGCTTCAGAGTGTTTATTAAATGATGAAAACAATATATAAAAACAACAGTTTTGAAACAAACTTAACCCCCAAAAAATAAAATAGAATTCGAACAAATGTTGCTGAGATGAAGAGGATGCTGTGATGAAAAATATACTCTGCTTAATACTAAAAAATAAACACAAAAATATACATAGAGAAAACCACAGACTTTAAAAGTCGCCAAATTATTCACTAAAAACTAAGATAAACAAGAACATATTTACTGAATGAAGTGTAGCCTCGATTCGATAAACGGTATATTTAGTAATGATTTAAGCTTCGAAGAATTCTACCAAGATACTGAACTGACCATTTCTGACATTCGCTTAAATTGATTGAATTAAATTTGATTTGCAACAATACGATGATTTTATTTTTAGCGATTTTAGATTTTAAGCAAAACATTTGTTAATTAGATTGCTGGTAAAAAGTTTACAATCTTCAACTGCCAACCATTAAAACATGGAAATATTTGTCTCTCATTTCTCGAAATTGCCAATACTGGTGAGGTTTTTAGGTGTGTAGCAGCCATAAAATGGTCTCAGGTACAGAAAATCGGAGCTTATGCCAGCTATTCCTAGTGTGAGATATATAAAAAAAACTAGTGAAGAGAACCATAGGCAATTTGTGCAGTGTAAAACTATACAATCCATGGATCTTTATTTCACAGTGCGATTAAATAAAAGTTTATTTTAAACAAACCTATGATAACTCACAATCTGTGATACCACCGACAATTTTAGTGTCACAAATTTGTTCCATTTTTGAAAATATACATAAATTCAGTTCATACTGGACTAAGTGTAAATGAGGATAAGGGGTGGATTTCTGGTGTATGTCAGAACGTCTAAATAGACTTCCCGTCGCTTTCGTCGAATGACTAATGCAGTTGGTCCACCAACGGAATATTTTTCGAAGTACACCAACAAAGTGTCTTTCCATTACGATATATGGTTAGTAGATAAGCATTCCACAGATGTGAACCATAACGAAAATCTAAATAAAACAAGTATGAGATCACAGTGTATGATGATAATGACACTGCTGACCCAAACTTTCAGAGTAATTCTAGATAAACATAAAAATGTATGGTAGTCCATCAGATGTCCCGTGTTGCTCAATGATAACTAGGTACAATCTCTTTAGGAAGCATTGTAGTAGTGATCAGATTTTATTGATATGGCAACTAGTATTCAGTTGAGATTCCGAAAACAAGAATATTTCAACTCATCCTTAGATTTATATAATAATTATCAAAAACAAATTTAGATGCCTACCTATAGTTAGAAAAAGCATGACCAAAGAGCTACGTTGGATAACAATGTTAAAACCTCAACAGTTCATTTATGTTGGTTGACGATGTAAAAATTAAGCTCATTTCATGACCACAAAATCTTAAATTTTCTAATCCACCGCTTGATAACCAGTGTTGTATACGGCGGGTTTCTTTCGGTTTCCTCTCACAAGGCTTTAGTCGGTCCGGGGCTACAGCAAAATACACCAAACCAGGGTGCAACGCAGTGGGACGAACCAAAGACCACATGGTTAGGAAGCAAACTTCTTAACCATACAGCTACGCCTGATGCAGGGTAATTTATCATTGAATGTTAATGTATTTATTCGTTCTGTTTCTGTTATCTATAAACAATATGGTCTTCCTTGGAATATTTTTTTTTAGATAAGTGGAATATCTCCTCAATATTTCTTAAATGTCAAATATAAACCTAGGTTGTTCACTTTAAGATATGTACAAGCACGAAAAATACAGTTCATGCATGTACAGTGTTGCAGCTAAATATACAATATATAATGAACTGAGAAAATAAACTTCATGTTGTGTAAGATTAAGAAATTTAGAATTTAAACATTAAATATGATTAGTAATAATTTGGTATATATATATATATATATATATATATATATAT
>NC_068983.1:74325882-74326184 GCF_001194135.2 Octopus bimaculoides
AATTTGGAAGTATTGATTTTGAAACTATAGTCTGCAGATAATCGAGGAATGTACAATTTTCACTGGTCTGTTTTTGCTCCGCTGAACCCGTTTTTGAGAATTTTTTAAGTGAGCTTCTTCTAGCATATTGACAAACCGGTCACTGGTCAATCTTATATACACAAGTACTATAATCTTTTTAGGATCTCGAAATAAATTTTTTCCTGAACCTTCTGATTCTTTTAATGTGCTAGTTTTCCTGGTATTAAATTGATATTAATTAATATCGAATTTTTACCATATTATGTTAATTAACTATATAT
>NC_068983.1:74326194-74326910 GCF_001194135.2 Octopus bimaculoides
ATATGCACATATAGGCGCAGGATTGGCTGTGTGGTAAGTAGCTTGCCTACCAACCACATGGTTCCGGGTTCAGTACCACTGCGTGGCACCTTGGGCAAGTGTCTTCTACTATAGCCTCGGGCCAACCAAAGCCTTGTGAGTGGATTTGGTAGACGGAAACTGAAAGAAGCCCGTCGTATATATGTATATATATATGTGTGTGTGTGTTTGTGTGTCTGTGTTTGTCCCCTAGCATTGCTTGACAACCGATGCTGGTGTGTTTATGTCCCCGTCACTTAGCGGTTCGGCAAAAGAAACGGATAGAATAAGTACTAGGCTTAGAAAGAATAAGTCCCAGGATCGATTTGCTCGACTAAAGGCGGTGCCCCAGCATGGCCGCAGTGAAATGACTGAAACAAGTAAAAGAATATATGTACATATATATATATACACATACATATATGTGTATACGTGTAGACGCAGACATATTTCTACATGCCCAGGCACACACACGCACACAAACACAAACACACACACACACACACACACACACACACACACACACACATACACACATATATATATATAGCTTGCTTACCAACCACATGTTTCCGGGTTCAGTCCAAATGTTTGGCACCTTGGGCTAGTTTCTTCTACTGTAGCCTCGGGCCGATCAAAGCCTTGTGAGTGGATTTGGCAGACGGAAACTGAAATAATCCCGTCGTATTTGTATATAT
>NC_068983.1:74330470-74342792 GCF_001194135.2 Octopus bimaculoides
TTTTCCAAGTAGTCTTCTAACATTTGCTCTTTTGAGGCTCCCCAAAAAAAGGATTAGCATCACTTTTCCGGCGAAAGACTCAGTCTTGAATTTCTTCGTCGCTAGTGATCCAGGATGTTTCCACTCCATACTCTGAATTTTAGATTCTGCCTCATAATGATGGGCCCACGTTTCATCTCCAGTGATTATTCTGTTCAAAAATTCTTCGCCCTCATTGTTGTAGCGATCGAGCAAACGTTGGCAGACATCAAGATTTTTGCGCTTGTGCTCTGCAGTAAGCTCTTTTGGCACCCATCTTTCACAGACTTTATGGAAGCTGAGCTTATCGTGGATGATTTG
Source organism: Octopus bimaculoides (assembly GCF_001194135.2). NCBI lineage: Eukaryota > Metazoa > Mollusca > Cephalopoda > Octopoda > Octopodidae > Octopus > Octopus bimaculoides. The sequence goes on from NC_068983.1 coordinate 74,330,810, forward strand.
ATAGGTAGAACCATGACTAATTTTCAGAGAACGAACTATCAGCGATGATAACTCGCCTGTTCACCATTACTATCTCTCGAGCCTGCTGAATTTTCTCGTCAGTGGTGGAGGTTGAGCCTCTTGGTCCCTCTTCGTGCGTTACGCTTGTCCGGCCACTTTTAAACGTCTCTATCCACTAATACACACTTTTTCGCGGTAGTATACTGTCTTCGTATTGTGCTAAAAGTCGCCGATGAATTTCTGCAACTGATACAACGCAGGAAAAATATAGGAAAATGTTGAAAATGCACCTAAATTTCAAAAACTCGTAAATGTTTAAAATACATTTATTTACATATATACCGAACTAGTTTCAACAATATTTTTTGTTTATCAATGGTAAAAGTTTAAAATTAGAAAAACATCTTTAAAAGTTTCAATGTTGACAAATTAAAATGTTTCAATATTGATAAATTAACATGTTCAAAAGAGAAGGTGTAAGTTTGAATGTTCATAGCAGTCAATAAAATTAAAACTGTATATCAATTTGTTTGAATGTACAAAGTTCATTAATTTTAGTGGTGGTCGACAAGTCATACTGAAAAAAATAAGCGTGAAATGAAAGTAGTAAACTTTATGGCGAAAGTTTGATCTGACTTAAATTTGTATGTTGAGCCCTCTAAGAGGAAGATGCAAGTCCCGCATTTAGGGTGGTTGTACCTTTTGTCTTGTGGGGTTGTATTTTTGGCGGGTAATTTGGCGATGGTGAGTAATTTTTTTAGGGATTGCGGTTATCTCTTGCTTTTAATAATCCTATGTGTTTCTAGTGCCTTTTTCATTTGTGGGTCCTTCATAAGGAGGGGGTATGTTTCGGTGGATGATGTTGCATGCTTCCATGTTTCTTGGATTGTGTGTTGATACGTAAGATAGAGTTTTAAGTGTGTCATGCTGTTTTCTTGTTTTCTGTAACTCTTGGATGTCTATCATTTTTGCATGTTCTATTCCGTTTTTGATTAGACTGGCTGGGTATTTTCTATCTAGTAATGTGCTTTTAAGTTCTTGGAGTCGCTTTTCTCGGGTTTCGGGATTTATGCAATCGTGCAAATTCTTCTCGATAAGTTGAACGGTATATATTTTTTAGTATGTTTTGGGTGGCAAGAGGAGAATAGAAGATATTGTTTTGAGTCCGTTGTTTTGAAGAAGATTTTGGTTTCAATTTCAGAATGTCTCTTTATTATCAAGATGTCCAGGAAGGGTAATTGTTTGTGGCTGTATTCTATTGTAAACTGGATATTGTAGTTAATGCTGTTGTTCAAGGTTATGTCGCCACAGCATGAAACAGTCATCCAGGTAGCGTTTCCAGTTGGTGGTGAGTAAGTATTTTTGGAAGTTGTCTCCAAATTTCGATCTAGCGTGTTCGTATATTTGGACTTCCAAGTCTGTCAAGACAAGGTTAGCAAAAGAAGGTGCTACCTTCGTTCCCATCTCAGTGCCCGATTATTGTCTATAAGTGTTTTCGTTGAAATTGAAGAAGTTGTTCTGTAGAATGAACCTTATTCCTTCAAAGATGAATTCTTTTCCGATTCTGTCAGGAATGTCATTTGGAAATTTTTCCAGCCAATATTGTATGGCTATTATTCCATATTCGTGAGGAATGTGGTCTAGAGGTTTATTACATCGAATGAAACCAGGAGGGAGTTTTTGCTGGTTTTGTTCGGGAGAAGGTTTAAAAAGTCCAGATCATCTCGTATAATGCTCGGTATATGTTGGAGAATAGGTTTAAGGAGGACATCAATAAAGTTACTGAGTCTGTGTGTCTCACACGCGAGACCGGTCACAATTGGTCTCATTTTGAGATCTCTCGGATGTGGAATATATATGACTATCGAAGTTGACTTGTTACAGGCTTCGTTTATGGCCTCACTTTTGTGGATTTTGGAAAGTCCATAGAAGTTACTAGTTTTGCAGTCAAATTTAGTCAAGTAATCTGCCTCCTTTTTTGTTATACCATGTTGGAACTGGTGGAAAAGGGTAGACAGTTTGGTCATTATCTTGGATTGACTGTAGTTGTTGATTTTTTCATAGTGGGTATTGTCTTGAAGGAGTGTTAGGGTAGTGTTTATGTATTTTTCTGAGTCCATGATAACTACAGAACTCCCTTTTTCGGCTTCTTTTATAATTGTGTTGTCATCCTCCTTGAGATTATTAACGATTTCCCATTCTTCTCTACTTGTATTTATTTAAAATTTTCGGGGTGGGAGTAAATTGTAGGGGAAACTGGAAATCAAACCACAAAAGTTATCCAGAGTTTGATTTCTTCCTTTTGTCGGACAGTAGTTTCTTTTATTGTGAAGGATTGATTGATCATTATTATCTTTATCCAGTAGTTTTTCAGTGATGCGAAGTATTCTGCAGAATTCTTGGATATCATTTTGCATATCATTTAGATTCCGAAAGTGATAAATCTCTCACATAAAGCCTTTTCGAACGAAGAAATCAAAATTCTTACAAAGGGATTGTTCACCCCAACGCCACAATGTTGTAAAAAACAACATTCAAAATTATAGAGAAATCAGAAGTGTAAGGGGCATGCGAGAACCAAAAAGATCAAATGACTCCATCATTTCAAACAGTTTACTTAACCATAACTTCTTATGAGAAAGTTCAAGAAATGTTAGACAGACTGTAGCGAAGATGTGTCCTCAAGGTCAAGAATGTAGACCTCAGGGCAGTAGAAAGTAATAAAACTGTCATCACCCTTTTACGCGTCTCCACGCACGTACACACACACGCACACGCGCACACACGCACGCACACACACACACACACACACACACACACACACACACAAACAAACACACACACACACACACATGTATGTACGTTACACAGATCGTGTATTGAGCTCTACGTTTAACTTTTATCCAGTTCCGTCCTTACTGGGCGTATAATCTTTTTCTCTTCCTCCCTCACCCACTTTGTGTGCGTGTGGTTTAAGTATGGCAACTAGAAAAATTATGTGAAGGACACATTACACGTTGAACTAATTATGAAAGAATTTTCAATAGAAGCTTTATATAAAACGTGTTATCTCAGTTTCTACTATATAATTTGTGATTTTATATATAAAAAAAAACAAATATCAAACCAAAAGGAACATAGCATCTAAATTTATCTTTCTTATCACGAAATAAATCTAATGATGGGTTGAAAGATTGTTGCTTTCGCAATCTCTCAACTAGAAACAGATTATCGTAACATCAATAAAATCTGATCACTACGACAATGCTTCCTAAAGAGTCTAGCTTATTATCATTGAGTGGCACGTAAGTGTAACATATTTAAAAATCTAATATGTTGACGGTCAGATTAAGTTATAGCTTGGTTAGTACTTTCTTTCTTAGGCAACACAAACATTCAAAATTTGATTCTATGTTTCTAAATTGCATTCCTTAGAAATTTGTAGGGATTCTTGGAGATCTACGCCCATTTTTATGCAACGTACACTAACAGACAAAAGTTAGAGAAACTGATTTATTATATAAATATTTTATTTAAAATTAACGCGCATTTAAACATATTATCATTAAAAAATTATTTTAACAACAAATCCAAATTTAATAAATATAATAATACATACTAATGTTAATAATCAATACAATGAAAACAATTACAATATCCATTTATTATTTTACTCTTTTATTGGTTTCAAATACAGAACCGTGTCCATGCCTTGAAGAGTTTTTTGTGGGCCGTCCATGTGTTTCAAATACTGAACCGTTTCCATGCCTTGAAGAGATTTTTGTGGGCCGTCCCTGTGTTTCAGTCTAGAAATTATTTTTATCGTATCGCTAAGTTTCCTTTTGCTACGAAGGGTTAGGGCGAATCTATCGTTTAGAGAATCTTTTTACCGCCACGCGGTAAAAAGCCTCTTTTATGAGGAAGTGTTTCTTATGACAGATGTACGGAGAAAGAAAAACGTACACGATATATACGTCTCACTCGCCTCACATAAATACAGAAAGAGTGATTTGTTAAATACTGATTGGACATATAGATTTAAAGGAAGAATGAAAAGTGTATATAAGTAAAGTAATTCCAACAGGGGACAGAAGTCAATGTCACGACACTCCATGCACTGATAACTTACCACACTTTCACATTTACTTAATTATCATATTGACACAATCTTCCATCATCACAGAAAAGACAATAAACTTGTGTAACATTCATTAAACACCACCGTTGCAAGTGAAATTGAAATGATTACAAACCAGATCAAAATTAGAATGCAGACATGACTTCACATTAATGTAGATTTTATATCTAAGATAAGTCAGAAAGTCTTCTGTGATATGACCTTTGATGCCTGATTGAACTGGTTTGTAATTTATTGATTTCTTACATTTGTTATCAAACAATGCTGTTATTCGTATGTCGGGTCAGCAAGGCAGTCTAAATAGCATTTGCATCTCCCTTGAATTATAAACCATTGTCTTAAAAATTTGGAAGCCTTATTAGATACTCCTTTGATCACATATTTACGCAAAGGTGACTTGGAACTAAACATGAACAACAAATTTTCTTCATCTTTAAAAAAAAAAACATTAAAAAATATTTGTTACAAACAAATTACAAACCTGACTGGACTAATTTAGCCTCATCTGGCTTTTGAAACTAGATCTCAGAACTAAGATGATGTATTTTAGGATCGTGTAACGATCATCTTTTTCCCAAGTGTATTTACATAAAATTAGAACCATGTCGCGACATCAAGTTTACAAGATATTTTCACTTGGCGTGCTTACCAACACCTGCTTCTAAAATTATTGATTTTGTTTGATAAGTCACAAGGTCAATTTTTGCATTTGAAGGCTGTAAGGCGATTGAAAAGACCTGGAGATATTAGTAGTAATTATTTTATCAACACCCATCAATGAAAGTCGAAATCAAATCCACACTACTTCTATCATCTTTACTAGACATCTTTCAACTAGATTAATCGAATAGTTGTTATGCTTAGTCTACTTTTACTACCAATAAATTTTTTGTCACAATTCCCAACGTGTTTATATCGATTTTTATATATTCGCAATTTTGTGATTAATTAGATATTCAAGGCACACACACTTTCTGTAATTATTTGTGTATAATCATTATTTCCCATTTATTTCACACGCAGATTTATTCATATATGTCTCTGCTTTTGACTGATACCTGTTAACGAAACAAACAAACAAAACATCTTAATTCCGTCTACTGTATATTAGTGGTTTGTCCTACCGTCTCTAAGTAATATTTTTTAAAATGCCGATAGTTTACAGTGCAAAGAGAAAATAAAGCAAAATATGTAAGGAAAATGAGGCAAAAGATGTCATACTATATTAGTTCAATTGCAACCTAGGAGAGCTATGCTGGCAGTTATAAATATTTCATTGTTTGATTCTAATAGCAAAAGGTTTGTGATAAATTGAGAGGCTTTCATTCAAATATCAATAAGTAACTTTAATTCACTTAATTTGAATATATATCACGTAATTTGCGGCAGTTAATCTTTAACATTTTGTCATGTTGCTGTAAACTACAAAAACAATTTCATGATTATACAGGCAGATGCACGTACCATTTAACCGATACACATACATAAATATAATATATATGTATACAGGATAGCACGGGGTCTTTTGTTAATAGGATAGGAAAGTACCTTGCGGAAAGGTAACTGGTTCATATCTTTTAACTGATATTAAGTTGCTCCACCCATGGTCCTTTTTTTAGGACCAGAAGGATAATCCATCACATTTCTGCAACAACTGCATTTTTCTGAAATATCTTTAGTTAGTCATCAAGACTGCAGTGTCTTTCAAATATTACACCTACTGTCTGATGTATATTGGCAACACTGATGTCTCAGTTTACAGTACAGTGTGAAAACCTTGAGGGAAAGGATACACTCAGTTTCATCTGTTATTCAATCAAAAGGTTTTTGGTAAGTAGTACTTATATCCAACCCATACTTGTATATAGTATAAATAATTGTTCTAACTGTTCTATAAAATCACGAAAATATTTGAAAGTAATTTTGCTCGAATATAGTATGCTCTAAAAGTTTGGTCCTAATATAAGGACGATGGTCACTAGAGCTCCATTTTTTCCGATGTTGCAAAAAAGAGAAAACAATTTGCAGGGGCAAACTTTTTTTATGCTGAAAACATTTTCTATGTATAGACAGCTGAGAAAAAAAATTGTTTGTTATTTTTTCTTTATTACTCTTATTTTAGTTAATTTTCAGATACTCTCCCATGGCATTCTACTATTCAGTCAAGTCATTCTATTCAGTTCATGATGTAAATTATGCAGAAGAAAATGAGTCTCGTTGTCAGGAAATCTTTATTGATATTGTTGAAATTCCTCCACCAATAAATGAACTCACTGATAAAGAAGACTTTGATGATGAGGACTGAGAACCGACCTTTATCTTGAAGGATATACCAGGAAGTGTTGAGCTTCATCGCTATGATAATGAAGGGCTAACACAACCAAAAGGGAAAAGAAAGAAAATCACAGATATCTCTTGGAAAAAGACTGAGTCTAATTTTTCAAAATTTGAATCACAAACTACTGATGGAGGAGATGACAGAATGAAATCAATGAAAGATAAAGTACTTGGCAGGAGCCCAGTTGAGATTTTTGAACTTTCCTTGACGAGGATTTACTAAGTGAGATTTGTAGAGAATCTGTCATTTATTCCACACAGAAAAATGCACATGATTTTAGTCTGTCAAAAAACTGTCTTATAAATTTTATTGGAATCCTACTTTTTTCAGGATAACACAGACTACCAAGTGAACGGCATTATTAGAGTGTATGTGTGTGTGTGTGAAAACCTTGAAACTCCGATTATTCGAAAAATAATGCCAAGAAGCAGATTTCTAAACATCATAGTGTTTCTTCATTTTGTTGACAATGAAAATGCAGAAACTACAAAGATGATAAAGAATTCAAAATTAGACCGCTAGCTGATGCTCTGTATCAGAAGTTCAAGGAGTTTGGAATATTCACTAAGAAACTGCCAGTAGATGAACAGATAGTAAAATATTATGGAAGAAGCTCTGTAAAACAAGTTATAAGAGGTAAGCCAATAAGATTTGGTTTCAAGCAGTGGCTGCTGCTTTATTGTGCCACTAGTGGCTATTGTTTTAGAATGGATTTATATCAAGGAAAGTAAAAATACTCTACTTCCAATACCAAGAACGATGACAGTCTAGGTTCAAGAGTGGTTTTATCAATGGCCAATCACCAAGAGAACCCCAATGATCATGGAATTTATCTTGATAACTTTTTCTAAATTTATAACCTATTTGTACAAAGGAAATCTTTAGGAATCAGATTCACGGGTACAGTACTTCAAACAGAACATCCAAATGTCCCCTGAAGGAAATGGAAAAATCGTGGATCCTATAACTACAAATCTGAAGGAAAAGAACTCATTTTTTTTTAAATAGCATGACAACAGCATTTTCATAATTGCAAGCAATTATCAGTCTGCCACACCCGTTGGAAATGCTAAAAGATGTTCAACCAGCCATAAAAAGGAAATATTTGCTCTCCAGCCATTTCTCATACCTGAGTATAATAAATATATGGGAAGTGTTGACCACTTAGACTGGCTTCTTCAAAGGTATCGCATCTCTGTTACATCTAAGATTGTACATTGTTTTGCAAATGGAAATACTTTGACATTACTATATTTCAAGAGGTCAGTTACACAAGCTTATTTGGTGTTATCCTCAGATTCTGATCCCAAAAATTCGAGACGGCCAAAAGTATTTTCTTCAAAAGTAATACCAGAAATTAGATTTTCTACTTGTGGACATATTTTTGATAGAGCACAGGGAGGGAAACAAAGAAAATGTGCCTTTTCCAAAAGAAAAAAGTTTCAAAACAACGTGTGAAATGTGATGTTGGTCTTCATATGGGTGAATATTTCAACAAATGGCATTCGAAGTAATCTGTATTTAGAGTGTTCAGAAAAAAATTATTTTTCTTCTTTTTTTTTCCAAGTAATATGCATTTCGTTTGAATTAATAAATGAATAAAAGAGTGCTTTTTTATTTTTATTTTCCTTTTTGAAATCAAGTATTCTAGTTTTAAAATCCTGTTTTTTCAACAAAAGTACCCCATATACCCATGGACCTAAAAACTCAAAAAAGGACCAAATTAAAAATGTATTTTTTCCTTAGAATATTAAAATAAAATATTTTTATATATCAGATAATATTAAAACTTATAATATATCAGATAATATTAAAACTCCGATTATTCGAAACATAATGCCAAAAAGCAAATTTCTAAACATCAAAGTGTTTCTTCATTTTGTTGACACTGAAAATGCAGAAAACAACAAAGTTTTAATATTATCTGATAATATTAAAATCGGAGTTTTAATATTATCTGATAATATTAAAATATATCAGATAATATTAAAATAAAATATCTTTATATATCAGATAAAGTTGTATAAATAAAGTTTTGGTAATAAAAGAAAGAAAAAAAATTTGGCACTAAAGGGTTAAAGTTCAACGCCTCCAGTAAGTATAACTTTGAATGGGAAAGCTGATATGAGACAAATCCACAACTAAAAGACGAAGTCTTTCGTGGCAGCGCTAAGAAATTACGGGTCTCACTAGTTTAGATTATTTTCTTTAAATGCATTATTTTACAAATAAGTAACTCTTTACAGGATCTATTTTAGAACTAGTGAACACGCGGAAATACAACATTAGTTTTTTTCTGTAAGGTATATCTGCCGTTTCCAGCTCTAGAAATATATACAAATGACGACTGTTAAAAGGACAATGTTATTCAAATAGGATTTTTACCTTTAAAAATAAAACTTTAACCCAAACGGAAGAAATATTAGCATGGTTCAGCTGTAGTTACATATTATTTAATATCTGTAGGTAATATATTGGAAGGCATTAAATACTAGAACAAAATACGATTGGTCATAGTTGCTTTTCCATCCATCCATCCATCCATCAATCTTCTTTGCCCATTATTCCTGGGAGGATCATGGGTGTAACATTCTCAGCCATCTCCTCTATAGGGTCTTGTCAGAAACAACCGTCATTAGACTTCCAGGATGGATTCCAAATCGTGAATAACTGAGATTATAAATATTATCCAACCATCTCGTTCTTGGTCTACAATTAGATCTCTCGTTACTTGGCTCAGTTTGAAAAATCCATCTTGAGATTCTTTCTGCGATAATCTAAAAAGTTGTTCGCAGTACCAGAGCTGTGACTTCTCAATGTGGAGAAGTAGGGGCTCAACTTGGAGAGAGTCTCTAATTTCCGAGCGAAGCACCCTATTGAATAACTTTGCTCCAGAGATCCTTCAGAGAAGCCCTGTTTCGACCGCTTCTTTTCGCAATCTTAATCTTTCTACATTTATATACTTCACATAAAGTATAGTTATTGATCATCAACACAAAGTACCATTCGTCTGATGACTAAACACTCAAAACCACAAAAAAAAAACTTTAAATTTATTTAAAATTGTTTTCAAAATTGTATAAATTACAACCTTCTTCCTGAAAAGTAGGAAATGCAAAACTTTAGCTCTTAGAGTGAATATTTGTAACCTTAAAGCAAATATGTAAAACTTAAAGCATATATATAAATTAACTACATGTCTCTCACGGATATTTACTTCAATGTCTATACACAGATTTTCTAGTATATATTATATATATATATATACACACACATGCATATGTGTGTGTGTGTGTGTGTGTGTGTGTATGTAAGAAGTTTGGTTCTCAACCACGTGGTCCCGGGTTCAGTCTCACTGCGTGGCAGCTTGGGTAGGTATCTTCTACTATAGCATCGCCCAACCAAAGCCTTGGGAATGGATATGGTAGGCGGAAGCTGAAAGAAGCACGTTGTATATATATATATATATATATATGACCTCATTTCCTCATCCTGTCTTCCTCCCACCGCCTTCAACCTCATCACCTGCACCCCCACCATTTACTTCCTTCCCCAAATCCTCAAGCCTAACAACTCTGGCCGCCCCATCGTCTCCGCCTGTAACTGCCGTACGGAATTGATCCTTATGGACCTTGACCGTGTCCTTGCCTCCTAGTGGCGTCCCTCCCCTGCTACATTCAGGACATTAACCGTGCTCTACGTCTCTTTAACTCTTTCTCCTCTCCTTCTGGCTCCTCTAAACTTCTCTTCACTCTTAATATAAAGAGTCTATATACGGCGATCCCACGCAACGAAAGATTCCTTGCATTGAAACCCTTTCTGGACCATATGTCCAAAAGCAAGCTTACCTGACCATCCTTCTCGGCAACCGAAGAGCCATTACTGACGGCCAACAGTTGTTTTTAAAAGGTTCTGTCTGTACCATCAACATTGAGCTGCACTCTTATGTTGGTTGTGAGTCTCAGCTTTTCTACACTGCTCCATAGGTAGGACGACTTTATGCTGGCATTTACCTCATCAGCTCTTGTTCCCTTTGGAACCACGGGAAGGGCTTGTCTAAAGTCTCCTGAAAGCAAGACTGTGGCTCCTCCCACGAGCCTGGTGTTGTGTCTCAGATCCTGAAGGGCCATATCAAGAACTTCAAAGGAAACCTTATGGGTCATTGTCGCCTCATCGCAAATGATCAACCTGCATTCACTCAGAAGTTTGCTTTTTATAGAACCACGACTGATGTTTCAGTTTGCCTTCTCTTTCTTGGACAGATCGAAAGGGATTTTGAAATAGGAATGAGCTGTGCGGCCACAACTTAGCAGAGTTGCAGCTATTCTACTTGACGCTACTGCTATGGCAATGCGTTTCATTTGGTGCAGTTTACCCAGAAGAAGGTTGATGACAAATGTCTTGCCAGTTTCATCAGGCACATGCAAAAACAAAAGACCTCTTCTTTCACTTTCAATGCTCAAAATAATGGTCTTATAAGCACCTAGTTAATTTTCCATCAGTTCGTGTTCGTTATCAACTATATACGCCGTCAATTCCTCGGTGTCATAGCTGATTTCTCGCAGGTACTCAAGTGCAAGATTGTTTGCTGCCTGCTCCAGTTGAGGCAGACGAAATATGGCAATGCCTTGACCTCCCCCAGCTTGCACTCGGGTGTCCAGTCAGGGACACCCGAGTGTAAATGGCGTTATTGAACGTGACAATTTCCGATAGGGTTTGCCTTTGAATCCTTTGTAGGATGTCCTCTGCCATGCTAGTTTTGTGGGTCACACAAAGCTTGAGCGTTTCACCCAAGCCACATGTCATCGGCAAACAGGTCACATTGGCATAAATTGAAGAAAGTTGTCTAAGTGGTTTCTGGTGGATTCAAAACTACGTTTCGAGCATTGTCTTCTGTGAAATATACATGCTGGCCGTTTTCAAGATGTACAGGTAGATTAACCACTGTTGGATGTCGCTCGTGGATTTCGAAGTCCAGGGTGCACCACATTATCTCGGTAGAGGAAATATACCTGCCCAACTTATGTTGCTGAATTCCATCTGCCTGGCAAGCAGGCAGATGAAATTCAGGATCTGAAACACAAGACCAGTTGAAGTCCAAAAACCGCCATATCTGAACCCTCATTGATGTATTTACATACATATTTAATATTTTTATAGAGTTACATTGCTCAACATTAACATGGGCCTGCTATGTTTTAGACAGAAATGGTTTGTAGGTCACGATCCACCTGTTGTGAATTTCCATCCCTTGATCATTAACTTTGAGCTTGGTAGCGTTTAGGCTGGTCAAAGGAAAATGAATGGGTTATTTCCCTTGGCTGTTAAAGTAAAAATATATGGATGTGGACCCCATCTAGGGATCCTAGCCATCCTATTACAGATTTGAAATAAGCTTCAATGAACCTAGTGAGAAACTGGATGTTACTTTAACACGTTTCACGAAAATTCGTTAACGGGTGTAGACGGCAACTTGACACAAACAGACAACTTGCGTTTATATATAT
>NC_068983.1:74343557-74344758 GCF_001194135.2 Octopus bimaculoides
ATAGTGTGTGTGTGTGTGTGTGCGCGTGCACGCGCACATATCTATGATTGACGCTAGCCGCTAAGGCGTTTTTTATTCTCTCTCTGTTTATTTTGTCATGTTCCTTTCTGTTGAAGAGCGTAGGTGCGAAACGTAAAAGACTTTCTCACCTTCCCAAGCGTTAAACTAATACACCTGTTTGTTGTTTATACACCAGTCTTCGTCTTTTGTTTTTTTGTAAATTCCAACGGTATGTATGTATGCATATATGTACGCGTATTTTGTTTACATGTAAAGTATACTAAGAATTGTACGGGAAGAAGATTAAACTATTTTTTCTCAAATTAATTAGACGTGTCACTAAATTGATTAAAAGAGAAACCAGTTGCTTGTGTGTAATCGTAGATACATTTGGTGGGACATAGCAATATTGTGTCTGATATATCTAGTCTCTACAAGTAAAAAGATTAATAGCAGAAATATAGATTCAAATCACCCGGAATTTGTCTTTAGAGTACATCACTGAACTGTATAAGGTCTTGGCTCAGCTGTATAGATATTGGCGTTACTATATAATTTTTCTTGCCATCGTATGATTATTGATGTTTGATATAGTATCAAAGCATCAAGCCTGAAGGAGAATTATGGTCGGTTATATTGAATGGTGCTGTAGTTTATCAATTTTTCGAGAGTGAGAGTTATAGTTGACTAACGGTAGAATTTGTATGCGAAATAACTAAGTAGTTCGAGGTGTAACGTTCAAAAATTCTATCTGCACTGTAAATCTATAAATTTAGATTTCCTCTTTAGACACAAGGTCACGTGTTGCAGAGCGATGTATGTAGTAAATTATATTAACTGCATTATTTCTTTATTAATTGTTTTATTAATTATAAAAGGATCAAAGGGCATGGTGAAGCCTTGTTGAGATTAGAATGCAGAGCGTAAATGAGAAACCGATTCTGTTACTTCGTAAATATAGGCGCTGTGTATTACAATTTGTTTTCAATTGACTGTTAAATTAAGGCGATGTAGCATCAGAAAAAATTGCAGATAACCGGAGTAAAGAACTTGGTAGTGTCTTGTTTCATTCTTCAATAGTTTTGGTTGAAATTTAACCTTTATGATTTGGCGTTATCTTTCATGCCTAGCTGAGCAATAAATATATGCACAAAATATTCTTAGCATCATTCAATGAAATATATATATATATATATATATA
>NC_068983.1:74345100-74345939 GCF_001194135.2 Octopus bimaculoides
TGTGTGTGTGTGTGTGTGTGTGTGTGTGTGTGTGTGTATGTGTACATATATATATAAATATGTACATGTATGTATATATTATTTACATTATTATATGACTGAACGCCACGCATCCATTTCCAAGTAAGTTTTATCTTAATAATTCTGATGCGACACTATTCTATCACTATCTCTATTTCTCTCACTCTTCCTCGTTCTATATTCTTTTTTCTCTTCCATCATTTCTCTAATTCTTCTCCTCCCCTTCACCGTTTTCTATCTGTCCCTCTTTCACCCTCACTCTTCCTCCTTGACTGTCTCGTTGCTCACACGTGACCAGCGGCCATCTTTCTTCTTCTCACTCGAATTTCTTTCTTTCTTCTCGTTCAGCTACAAGGATAGCACGCATTTATGTCTGTCTCCTCTCAAAGCTTGTGACTCCAGCATTCACCACCCGTTATGGCTTAAGAGCCCTTACCGTTTGTTTTAACTGCCCCAATTTTGTTACCAATTTGACCCTCCGCAAATACCAAATTTTATTGAATTTGCTTTGCGGGAACAACTGTTTTGACGAAGACGCATCTTTTCCTAATACTTGAAATGCGGAGTGGATAAAACAGTGGACAATTGACGAAGGGATTGTTCTTTATGTCGCCTGTCTTGTTTTTCTATTTGTTTCTTTCGTTGTTCGCAAAAAAGTCCGTTTTCCATGTTTTGCATTTCATGTACTCGTTTTTCATGTTGTTTAAGTTTTTTGACATACTGTACCCATATATGCATGTGTATATACATATATATATATGTATGTAAATGTATATATATATATATATATATATATATATATATATATATATATATAT
>NC_068983.1:74346336-74347367 GCF_001194135.2 Octopus bimaculoides
ACAATGAAGTAGAGAAATTTGAAAAGACAACACGAAACCGGTTATTTCTCAAAATACAATGTTTATATACCAAAAAGATTTTCTAACATTTTTCTAACATTTTTCTGACATAATTTAAATATATACTTTAACCATGTAACACAAGCCTTCTGTAGTTTTTTCACTCTTATTATCTTTTATATATATATATATCATGATAAAAGGAAGAAAATGCAGAATTATGGATGTATAATTAATTTATTTGTATGACAAATAGGTTGAAAGATTTTTTAATAAAAACAATTCAAATATATTATAAATAATAAAGCTCTAAAAGAAATGGCAGATGCCAAATACCTACATATATGTTTCGGTTCATGCCTCTTGGTGTATATATATATATATTAGTAATTTTAAATAGTCGTCATTTTCAAGTATATTGGGCAGAATCCCACCAGGGCTTTATGAGTTTATACTACAAAGGTTAACGTATTTCTTGAAAGGATCCAGATTCATTACTAATAGGTTGAAGAAGTTAGATCATATATATCATGCGTTATGTATTTAACTTGTGAATTATAGATGTAAGTAAAGCTATAATAAAATAAAATAGAAATAACATTCAAGTATAGGCAAAGTAAGAAGGTATAATTAAAACTTAAAGCAAAATATAAATGTATGTAAAATAGTTTATAAATTTAAATAAAACGAAAGAGCAATACTTGAATATGCAAGGAAAGAATTATGTACTAAAATAAAGGATAAGATAGATACTAAACATTATTAGTTGATAGTAATTTCCATTGGTCTGGTAATAAATAGAGGTCAGGAAATTTATGGATGCGTAGACTTCATATCATATTGTGTCATATTTAAAACCAGGTGTAGAGAAAAGTTTGAAAAATTTGACCGTTATGACATGTATCTTAAACGCCTTACATATGGATCCTTAGTCATCAAAATATAAAATGCAAATACTCATATTTATGTGTTTATACGTTCGTGTATATATATATATATATATATATATATATATATATATATATATATAT
>NC_068983.1:74351082-74353288 GCF_001194135.2 Octopus bimaculoides
TATATATATATATGTATATATACATACATATATATATATACACGCATATTCACACTCAAAATACGCATATTTATTAAATTTATTTTCATTTATCTATTATCAGAAAGGTGAAACCTAATCATCTACAAGAAGGAAAATATGACCTCGATACAAAAAAACTTAACACTAAAGCTATGATTAGTACGATAAATAAAGATAAAACAGCTAATAGATTATATCATAACTATATACTGAACAAAATAGCCAATATAGAAACAGGGTAGTAGAAACGACAAAGATAGACTTTACGACTAACGTTTATCTTGATATTGATAGTAATAGCATAAACATGTATATATTATACCCCAGACATACTAAACCAGAAGCACGTTATGACCAAAATCAGAAAAATATAAATAATAAATTAGCCATTGACCAAATCAAGTGGAACATGGGATCTTACAATAATAATAGTAATATTAACATTAATTACAATATAAAAAGGCAAAATAAAAATTATATGCCTTATATAAAATCCACTTAAAACAAGCTGTGATAATCTAAATTCTAGTAAAAGTAAAATAAAGGAGAATATTATCTGATTAATATTGACCTTCGCTAAGCAGGTAAAAACAACCTAAGTTAAAGTTACACCTCGGATAAAAGTGAGCACTTCTCTCGTTATTAAAACTAATATAGTGACATAATTCCGAATAAACATTTTAGATTTCGTCATTCCGTTTCCCGTAATTTGATTAGATATACATCTTCTATGAATTATGCAAAATTACATAATTTTTACGCTAATCCAAAACTTAATATTCCCAATATTAAACAAACACATAATGTACCAGATAAAGCCAAATCCAAATATTCAAATATAAACAATCGAAGGGAGACTCTACTACTGCCCATAGTCCACCTACTACTTCTTGTGATATTCTAAGGAAGTTCTGCTATTTTAGGGTTAAAAACCAATGTAAATTTATAATTTATTGCAAGCGGAAGAATTTAGTATACCAAGCTATAGTAGAAGCTGAAGATAAACTCTTTTCCTACATTGCTTCTACGGAATCATATATGAATCATATATGAAACCATAAATGTTCATTTAGAAACACCAGTAAACGTTCCTCGAGTAGTCTTAGTAAATTCATCTGGAAATTAAAAGACACTAATATCAGTTTTAAAAGTAGATGGAAGATTATATGTTCTGCAAACTATTCCCTTCAGCCTGATAGAAATTGTCAACTCTGCACTTCAGAGTGTTATAACATCCTTCTTTCTAGTAAGCAATTATTAAATGAGTGGGTTGAAAAATTCTCGGTTTGCCTACACTCACCTAAACGTCTATTTTATAAATATCATTAACAATTCTTTAATTATTAATATCACTAATTGTTAGGTTCCTTATCAACCACAAATACTTTTACTAAATTTGAAACTGAATTAATTAGATCCTTATTAGAACAAGCTTTTATATCTATTATTTTATAAAATATGAAACATATAATATATTGCCTAAATATACTTACTTCTAACATATATATAATATATATATAAATAGTTATATTCCAATAAACATTAAACTTTATATTTTTCGTAATATATATAAATAACATCTCCTTACCTATAAATTCCTAGCATACGTGTTATTTCTTTCTTATTTTCACAGATTAAATTAAATTATATTATAATTCATATTTGTTAAATTATCTTTAAGTATCAACACTTCGTTTAACTACTAAATAGTTCTAATCTAATCTACTTTAGCAAAATAAAGAAATCGATCATAACACCAAATATTGCGTTTTTTCTTCATATAACATAATACGCTACTCCTACATACAATGAAATGATCTCTAATTTATTTATTTATTTAATTAATAATTATATATATATGATACTATACCATAACAAATACCCAATGTATGCTCCCATATATCAAACTAAATTTTATTTCATTATATTATATTTTATTCTTTTTCTCTTCACTCCCTCGTTAAACTTTTCTTTTTTATTTGATCTATTAACTGATTATAGATGCTAAGAATTGGTCATCATTTTCAAGTACATGGGGTAGAATCTCATCAGGACTTTATGGGCTTATACTACAAGGTTAACATATTCCATGAAATGATGCAGACTTCCCATAACATAACTTAACCTTTCTGATAATAGATAAAAGAAAATATATTTTATATATATATATATATATATATATATA
>NC_068983.1:74353298-74357240 GCF_001194135.2 Octopus bimaculoides
ATATATACATACATATATACATACATACATGCATACATAATTCTAACGAAGCATTAAGGATGCAGTGAGCATTAACCCATTTAGAAATGAGAGCTAAAGTCTCAATTCAACCGCCTGAAAGCAACAAAATAAGAATTATCTCAAGTTATCTCCCCTGTTTGAAAACTTAAGAATACATAACGCTTGTATCACATAGCCAACTGGAAACGGAGAATACTTGGGCCTCAATGTAACCAACAAAGAGGTTGGCGTAATTAGGCCCCATTCTCGTCCCCATCACGACCCCAGATTCAGTAGAATTCTCCCCTTTTCTGGGACTACGACATTAAGTTGGCAACAAAATCACTTTATCGTGCTTTTACTGCATAAGTCTCTCTGAGAGATTTAGAAATGCAATATGTCTAATATTATATATATATATATATACATATATATATGGATATATATACGAGCGTATAAATACATAATTATGAATATTTACATTTTATATATTGACGACTAAGGGTTCACATGTAAGGCTTTAATGTTGCATATCATAACGGTCAGATTTTTCAAACTTTTGTCCATACCTGAATTTTAATGTAATGCTTTACTATCTAACTTATCCTTCATTTATTTTAGTACATAATTCTTTCCTTGCATATCTAAGTATTGTTCTCTCGTTTTATTTAAATTTATAAACTATTTCACATACATTTACATTTTTCTTTAATTTTTAATTCTAACTTCTTACTTTACCTATACTTGTATGTGATTTTTATTTATTATTTTATTTTTATCTTATTTTATTATAGCTTTACTTACATCTATAATTCACAAGTTAAATACATACGCATGATATATATGATCTAACTTCTTCAACCTATTAGTAATTCGTCTGCATCCTTTCAAGAAATATGTTAATCTTTGTAGTATAAGCTCATAAAGTTCTGATGAAATTCTGCTCAATATACTTGAAAATGACGACTAATTCTTAGTATATGACGTTATCCAAAAACTTAAAATTACTAATCACTAAGAGGTATGAACCGAAACATATATGTAGTTATTTGGCATCTGCCATTTCTTTTAGAGTTTTATAAATCATAATTTATTAGCATTGTTTTTATAAAAAATGTTTCACTCTCGTTATATCATACAAATAAATTATTTATACATCCATAATTCTGCATTTTCTTCCTTTCATCATTATTAACAATATTATTACTATAATAATCCCTAACATATCGCTCGCACTTTCTTCTGATATGATAGTGATTAACCACTGAAATTTTGGGATTATTTAATCCCTAATGAGGACCTGACACCCTCGAATTGATTATATTTAAAAATATATATATATACACAGACATGCAAGAAGGAAATAGATACCTTTAATTTTGGAAATCTTTTATTTAATACGCAAACCGAACAATTGAAATGTAATCTTTTTGTCATTGAACTGATGAGCTTTGTGATTGCCTCTTGTAGAATTTCTGTCCACTTTTCACGCAACAATCGAAACAATTCTCCTTTAGATTTAGGTTTCTGTCGAGTTTTTCGTATAGCTCTATCTAGCATGTTCCAAAGATTTTCGGTTGGGTTCATGTCAGGAGATTGGCTCAGCCAAGGAAGTTTTTTGATCCCATTTTCAGTCAGCCATTGTTGATTCCTTTTTGCTGTGTGGCATGCAGCCCCATCTTCAATGAATAAAAACTCATTTTTCGTTGTTAGCGTGTGAATACATCGGAAGTATTCCTTGCTTAAGAATTTCGATGTATTTATTCAGAGTTTATGGTTCGATCAGCTTCGAGCGACCATTGTTGGTGACAGCTCCCCATACCCTTACAGAGAGACCGCCATGCTTCACAGTTGGTTGGAGTCGTTTCAAATCAAATTCTTTATTGGGAAGCCTCCAGACCCAAACATGTCCACCGTCTGATCATAATACAAATCTGGATTCATCTGAGAAAATCACTCTATCCCAAAATGAACTGGATTTTTCTGACATCTCCTTAGCCCATTTCTTTCTTTTCATGATATTAATTGGTTGAGGGAGACGTTTTCTTCTAGCTGCTCCTCCATAATACCCAAGCTTATGCAGATATGTAACACACGTTCTTGGACTAACTTCTAGCTGTTTTGCAATGGCAGAAGCCTTCGAACGGGGGTTCGTTTTCCACAATTCTCTTCAAACAGCGAAGCTTCCTTTCTGTGGGCCCAGGTTGGCCGGGATGAGAATCTGCTGATTCTTTTCTTTGGCTTTTGAATTGCACTATAATTCGATTAACGTTAGTAAGAGGAATTTGAAGATTTTTGGCACTTTTTCGCTGGCTAAGACCAGACTCCGATTGCCCAACAATATGACCTCTTTGAAAATCTGACAGTTCTGATGATTTTTTTGTGCTTGGCATGGTTACTCTTCGCAAATGTTTAAAATAAAGGCACCTGGAATGAAAAAGAATAATTACATTGTAAATTCTACACTGCTGAAAACATATTAAGACGCTTAGAACAGAAATTTTGAAAATTAAAGGTGCCTATTTACTTCCTGCATGTCAGTGTATATGTCATAGCTATTATGTTAAACTGTCGTATGTCCAAATTTGGCCAAATGTATTTTTTCCAATATTATATTTGCTTGCAATAGCCGGTACTTTTCGACAGTATATCGTATCTCCAGCTTCTTCAGATGCCAAGATATTAAAACTTGTCTAAGAGTAGTACATCGGTTTTGCTATGGAATGATGAAACCGATATACATCATATATATATGTATATATTTACACACACACACACACACACACACACACACACAAACGCACCCCCCCCCCCACACACACAAGTGTTTAGAATATTTCTAGACACAAAGAGCAGACTTGTGGCAGGACTCCTTACATGCTAGAGAGGCCACTTAAAACCAAAACTAGGAAAAGAAGAATTCATGAAGCCGAGTATAACACTAGAACGAACAAAAAAGTGAATTAATTAATCCCGAACTTGAGTTTCACCATTAATCTCCAAAATATACTAATTTGGAATCTGTGGCTCGTTAGCAAGAATGCTAACGAATAATTATGTAGTTGCAAATATGTACCGAAAATACGTGTGCAAGGCAGCGGCACCTTTATCCATCTTGGTTTCGAACATAGTGAGCGAGCGTAAATGCATAGTCCAGTAGTAAATAAATGAAATTAAAAATGTGTCCTATACAGCCTCTGAACTATAAATATTCTTTCCTTATCTAGGGAGAAGGCCCAGAATTTTGGCAGAGGGGGCCAATCGATTAGATCGACCCCAGTACACAACTGGTACTTAATTTATCGACCCCGAAAGGATGAAAGGCAAAGTCGACCTCGGCGGAATTTGAACTCAGAACGCAAAGACAGACGAAATACTGGTAAGCATTTCACCCAGCGTGCTAACGTTACTGCCAACTCCCCGCCTTCTGACGTATAAATATTACTATCGTAAATATGAGGGTAATGAAATAAAATAATTTATTACCAGTGGTTAGCATGCATAAATAAAAGTTAGAAGACATAACATATTTTTAAAAACATAAAAGTGTATAGGGTATACACAAAGAGGAGACCTTTGACAGGACTCCTTACATGCTAAAAAGGTCAGTTAAAATTTAAACCACGAAAAGAAGAATTCATGAGGCACGCCGACTTTAAGACCAGAACGAATTAGTAAATCCTGAACTCGAGTTTCGCCATTAATCCCCAAAATCTGGGATCTGCGGCTTGTCAGCGAGAACGCTAATTAACGAATAATTATGTAGTTGCAAATACGTACCGAAAACACGTGCGCAAGGCAGCTGCACCTCTATCCATTTTGGTTTCGAACTTAGTGCGCGAGCGTAAATGCATAGTACAGCAGTAAATAAATGAATTTAAAATTGTGTCCTATATAGCCTCTCAATTATAAATATTACTTTCGCATTTACTATAGTATATA
>NC_068983.1:74357296-74362494 GCF_001194135.2 Octopus bimaculoides
TATGTGTGTGTGTGTGTGGGGGGGGTGTGGGGGGGTGTGGTGTGTGTGTGTGTGTGTGTGTGCATGTTTGTATGTATGTATATTGGGGCGTGTGTGAGTAAGTGATACAACTTTAGGTTTTACATTCATGCCGTAAAAGCATGGGTGCTCTTACATATTCTTCCGGTATACTGAAGTATTTTCAACCAATTATCTTGCCTTCTGTGTCAGACGTGCAATGTTATAACTGGCGAGAAATGATTAATTATGATTGCAAAACTTTGGTCCAATAAATGACAAGATCTCAACAAAGAACAACTGCCATGGAATTTCAATCAACAGTCGAAGTTGTTCTATGTTCATTTACCTTTGTTTAGTACCGGGCTAACTGATTTGTGGGTAGAACGAGAGATGGTGGTGTAAAGAAAACTAAACTTTGATATCAACAAAATGAATCCACAAGACATATTGAAACCAGAAACAATGAAATGTCTCATCTATTCTCTGCCGTCTCTATCAACTAGATCTTGATCATGGAAACACTGAGAAAACTCTGGGCTGTCGTTCATTCTCTTAGAAATAGCAGTCAAACCTGGTTGAAAATCCAACTCCACAGTCTTATAAACATTGAAAAAGACATTAAATACTGTAGTACGTTATACACTATGATCGAATAAAAGAAATGATGGTTGCAGATGGAACACTTTTGATAAATGATCTATTTGAATACGGTTGACCTGGGGCTATATAACAATTATAGCAAGAAGAAAAACTAGAAGAACAAAAACAGTTATATCTTCATAATATAAATGTTTTATACTTGCGTCTAGCTATATCATCTTGGAATGGTTATGGAATTGTTTGTGAGTTATGAAGTCTCCCCTTCACATTTTTGACGTTCGCTTTATCTATTAATTAGTCTAACCAAGATAACAAAGAATTTGACAACTAATTTCGCGCTAAGTTTTCACCCTGAAATTTACTTTATTAATTCTATCATTGATTTTTTTCTTGGAATGAAAATGAAAATGTAATTTCTTTCTTTCTTTCTTTCTTTCTTTCTTTCTTTCTTTCTTTCATTCTTTCTTTCTTCCTTTCTTTCTTTCTTTCTTTCTTTCTTTCTATGTTATAATAATGATCACTGCCTCAATATTTCTCTGTATAGCGGAATAGTAGTTACAGTGACCAGCGCATACATATGAGACGAAAGACCTCGACATTTAATACCAAATACAATCTAGAGGATAGGGCATATAGCACTTTCATGTGTGCATATTAAATAGCAGTCAGATTACCGTTCTAGTTTCAATAGAGGGTCTCAGATCAGGTGACTTGCTATTCAAGAGTAAATCAGAAATAACTAAACAAATATTTGTAATAGATGCATAACACCTCACACTTAACGGTAGTAATGAGAAATATTTGTTCTTGATTATCTCCAGTGAAGTTGATGAAGGAGGTTTGCTTCTAAGAGTGTAACGCCACTTATCGACTCGAAAAGGATGTAAGGAGAAGTCGGCAGCATAAGAATTTAAATTCTGGACGTAAAGAGCTGAAGAAAAGTCCGATATGCTAACGATTCTTCCAATAATAATACACATGAAGAAATAAAAACAAACAAGAACGAAAACTGATGTGAACATAAATACCTTCAATTCATTACAAATTATATTTAATGGCATGTTTAATGATCGAACAATCTAAATTTTCTCCAACCATGTTAAGTCCCGGAAAAAAGAAACATAAAAATATACGGAAAAAAAAAACAAGAGCCAACCATTAAAAACAAAAATTGGAAACCTATTACTACGGAAACATTGATATTACAACGGAAATAAGATTATGGCAAAAAACAAAATACCTGAAAAATCAATAGAATCTCAAAACGCAGAAATCAAAGAATCGATGGAAAATACATAGAAAAAAAAACAAAACAAAGGTTCAGAATATTTAGTCACGCAATCTATTTTTCTCTTACAATGTTTATTTTCGAACCTGTGAACACCAATAAAGTTTGGTCTAGCCAAGTTTTAAGACATAGGAATCAACCGACTTTTTTTTATTGTTTTCTTCATGGAATCGATTGAAAGAAATTAATTGTTTCATGGATTTGTGCGCGTGTATTTCTTTACACAGAGAACTACATAGTCTGAATTAAGGTTTTAGTTTATGTTGCATACGTTTACTCCCTGGCGAACGTTTTCAGATCTTGGTTTTCAACCAAGCGGCGATGTCCCCCTCGCCGCAAAATGGCCTAACCATCTCGTTCGAAAAGCGGACCATACTTTTTTTTTGTTTTTTGTTTTTTTTTTTAGCCGAAATAGTTTGTGACGTGAAGGAGGAAAAGACAGAAGCAGTGGAAGAATTACGGTGGTCTTACCTGTCTATCAGGAAGGGATCACTGACAACGTCCACGTGCTCTGTCTGCCGCTGTACCGTCTAACAGGTCTACTTTCGCATGCTGTCCACTGCCAACCAGCCGCTCGTGCCTCACCAACCCCGCATGCTCACCGCGAACCTTCTGGGGGGACCTGCAGGCCCCACTTCCGACAGGACATACGTACTCCCTCACCTTCGGTACTTCCCTCACTTCTGGTACTTCCCTCCAACTCAGCCTGGCTCATAACACCACAATATATATATACGCCTTAGACTGAATTCAGTCTATGTCTGCCACTAAACCTTATATTTAAGGTTATTTGTGCACCGCCTCTTGGAAATACCAGTACATGCAGTGAACACAGATTACAGTACCTGTACCATATTACTGGGAAGAGTGCCAGGGATACAACAACGAATTGTTTTGAATGTTTTGATTCTGAGCCATACGTTTATTGTCTGCCAATGTCTTGACTCTGATATGGACGTGACCTCAGCTTCATTGTTCATTACTTTATTTTCTGATATTTACCGTACCACTTTCATAATTTTTTATCTTTATTTTTTTTTTTAATATTGTTAACATTTTTCATTACTGCCACTATTTGTAACAAGAAAGCTTTTCCGGTAGTGTTTCTACTTCATGTGTTTGCAGTGAACGCTATGACCAAAGCCTCATCCACCCGGCTCATCATCATTATCATCATTATTATTATTATTATTATTATTATTATTATTATTATTATTGCACTGGTTTTTATCGAACATCATTTATCAGTTTTGCTATATTTTTATTTTCTTATTTTAACATTCTTTACTATTGCCACTTTATTTGTAAAAAGAAAACTTATCAAACCCTGCCAGCACATAACCAAAATTTTAAGATACAATAACCTCCTCAGTAATTTTGATTCCAAAATCTTTAAAAACTTTATTTCACTTTAAAATCCTAAAAAGTCATGATTGCTGTCGTGCTCATTCAGTTCCTGGCCGTCATTTTTCCCACGTTCCTGGAATTCATCAGCTTCCTCGCATTTCTCCAGGTCGTTGTTGTTTTCAGAATCAGATGTTTCGTTATCGCTATATAAAAAAAAAAAATCATCTTCAGTGACATTTAGAGTGTTACTGATACCACATTTTTGAGATCTTTTATAATTGTTTCGGTTTTTACTGCTTTCCACGAATTTTTCGCCCAATGTGCTGTCTAGGAAAATGTAGGCGTCTTCATTCGGCCTGTTGGCGTCAATTCATGTTGCGTGTTAGTTCATGCTGTTCATTTCACTGAGTGATAATATTTTCCCCACTATATGTTACTTAGGAGTGGCTTTGTAGTAAGTAGCCTGCTTACCAAACACATGGTTCTGGGTTCAGTCCCACTGCGTGGCACCTTGAGCAAGTGTCTTCTACTATAGCCTCGGGCCGACCAAAGCCTTGTGAGTGGATTTGGTAGACGAAAACTGAAAGAAGCCCATTGTATGTATGTATGTATGTGTGTGTGTATATGTTTGTGTGTCTGTTTGTCCCCCCAACATCTCTTGACAACCGATGCTGGTGTATTTACGTCCCCTTAACTTAGCGGTTAGGCAAAAGAGACCGAAAGAATAAGTACTGGGCTTCCAAAGAATAAGTCCTGGGGGCGATTTGCTCGACTAAAGGCGGTGCTCCAGCATGGCCACAGTCAAATGACTGAAACAAGTAAAAAAGTATATTTACTGTAATTCTGATTGAATAGATAGGGAATAACGATATGCTACCTCGAGGGGCTTCGTATTCAAACTGGTGATGTCGTTGGTTTTGGCTGGCCGCTCACTACAACTGAACATATGCTTTGTTGGTGTCAGACTCGGACGGTACTACTAAAACAAAATAGTGTTCGCGAGATGGTTATAACGGAGACACAATTGTTCCATTGTTTGTTTAAGTGTTAGATAGAATTGAAGTGTTTTGTGCTTCGTTGAAGATTTGTTTTATTTATACGATACTGTTATTTGTTGATACAGGAAATATAACAATGACTATTGGTTGGAAATCTGTAAACACCTATGATAACATGTGGTTTGCTTCACCACAGCCAGTATTTCAACGAATTATCACAGTCATTTATGGAACATTCCATGTTTAACCTATTATGGCATTCTGGTAGTTTCAAATTATCATACGGTTAAATGTCTGGTTTCTAGTAGAGTCGTGAGCAATTGTAGGCGAGTTCAAAATCCGCGCCAATGATACACGTTAGTTCCCAGGCCCCTCAAGTGGCAGCGCCACTTCTATTGTTTTGGTTTGATAATTAAAGATGGTAAGTACATGTTACGGTTGGTAAACTTTGATTACGGTGCTATGAGCCAATTTTACTCATAAATATTGCCCACACGTGTTAATTGTGTATAAAGCCACAATGTTGAGGGAAGTAGAAAAGGTAAAATGTGTAGAAAATAAATATAATTACTGGTAAGTGTGTTGAGCAGTGTCTCTCCGACGTATTCAACAAAGCGCCACGGAGAACCATGAACCCCAGTATTGATAATTATGGAGTGTGGGGGTATGGAATGAGTACATGTAGCATGTACAGGGTCTGTGCACATCGTGCACAGCGTAATATACCATTATGTTCATTTGGAAGTTGACTTGCTTGTATTGTTAAACAAGGGTGGGGGGTAACAAGTTCCAAAGCTGGGCCTTCATCACGCAGAACCCACAGTGATTCTGAGGGTCAAATTTTGAGAAAAAAGTCTGTCTGTCTCTCCCTATCTATTTATCTATGCATATACATGTTTGTGTGCGCGTTGTGCGAGAGAGAGAGAGAGAGAGAGAGAGAGAGAGAGAGAGAGAGAGAGAGAGAG
>NC_068983.1:74362548-74365302 GCF_001194135.2 Octopus bimaculoides
AGAGAGAGAGAGAGAGAGAGAGAGAGAGAGAGAGAAGGAGATATTATCCATAACTACACAAATACATTTGAGTGCGGAAAGACACACACGCACTCATGCAAGCACACACACACACACCTAGACACATAGAAGAAAAAAAATCAGCTGAGGATGACAGTGATGACGACGATAGTGAAGCACTTACAAAGCGCAATTACAGTTCTTTCCCTTAATATACGTGTAGCTTTCTGGTTGTCTACAGTTGCTAAAATTGATAAGAGTATATTATCTTGGATATAGAAAATATTAATCCAATTCTATGAAACAAAGTTTTTATCTTCTTTTTCGGAGTTGATATCTTCCAACAGTCGCTGACAGATTTTTATCACCCTGGAGATTAGAAGAATGTTCATTATTCTGTCAATGAAGTAAGCATAAATCATGTTAGTATATGTCCATGGTGCATTGACGATTGCTTTTACCTGCTTTTTAAAAGAATTTTATTACTAAACTAAGCCGTTTACTACCTGGAGTCTAACGAAGTGTACTATTTGTTTTTGAAATTATAATGGCAACGAAATATAATAAATCTACATATGGTGAGCAGCTGGTAATATTCTTTTAAAATATAATTTTCTTTTCATTACAAATCATTACAACAATCTCATTTTTTACACTGCATTTAACAATCTTTTATTTTTACTTTTTTCAGTCACTGAATTGCAATCATGCTGGGGTACTGCCTTGAAGGTTGTAATCGGTTTAATCGAACTGAGTACACTATTTTAAAGTTTGGTAATTATTCTATCCGTCTCTTTTGGTGAGCCGATAAGTTATGGAGGAAAATAAACAAACAACACCGTCCATCAAACGAAGATTTTCTCTTGTAAGTCTGATACCGATTGAGTTTTGGTTTTGGAGATGTTCAATGCAAATTTGTGATGAATAAAGATAAGAAGTATTAGAGAAATTTAAATTACTTAGGTTTATATTGTGTTTGGCAATGAATTATATCCAAGTAAACAGAACTTTTGGAAGTTCTTCAAACCGTTTTCCTGAAACAAAGTTTAACAAAATGCATAGAAATATATGGATTACGAAATAAAACAATGTCTTGAGATCTTCAATTTTTTTACAGCACTCAGTACGTAGGACCTGGGACCATTTAAAAGACTGATGATCTCCGTTACAGTTGGCAAGTAGAACTACAAGCACGGCGTGACATTTCATATATTGGTGTTGTTGGTTGGTTTGAAAGAGAAAATAGACATACATACATAAACATTCGAAGCGTATTTGGCGTGGGACACTATTTATCGAAAATACGATGAATACTATCTCCAACTTAGGAGCCAACTATCAGCCTTGTTAAATAACTGGTTAATCTTCAGATGAATTAACTGAGAGAGCCTTTTATTTACGATCGTAGTGATTTTCGACTGAAACTTGAATATTCCATACTACAAACATCATGGCTGGACACAGCATTAACACAGTGGAAGAACAGAACGAAAACAACAGCTCAACAGGTAAACAAATTCTTTCTAGCTGTAGTTATAGAAGAAATCGTAACTATAAAACTCATTTCTCTTGGACTTATAAGTTGAACAATGATCTATTTAATTGCTACGAAAAGGCAAAACAAAACCCCCGCTGTTGGCTATATGAATCGATTGAAATCATATTGGGACGATCTGTGTCAAGAATTAAATCATTTTACTGCAAAGCAACTACGACAACAAGCAAAATTTGTAGAACATAGAAAGAAGGTTAATAAGTGTAACTTTACTAAAAAATCGAAAATTAACCTTCTTCCCAACTCTATAAACAAAAATGGAAATGTGAATGATATAAGACCACCACATGGTTTCGTTGCTAGCGACATTCTAACAGATTCCATAATGCCTGCCAGCCAAACTACATTACTGGCTCAAGTAACTGACCACTGTCCCCTTACTACGACTATGGTAAATAGCCGGCACAACTGCAACAATTATTGCAGTA
The DNA here is from genome assembly GCF_001194135.2 of Octopus bimaculoides. Lineage (NCBI taxonomy): Eukaryota > Metazoa > Mollusca > Cephalopoda > Octopoda > Octopodidae > Octopus > Octopus bimaculoides. Next base: position 74,364,532 of record NC_068983.1, read on the forward strand.
GTAGTAGTAGTAGTAGTAGTAGTAGTAGTAGTAGTAGTAGTAGTAGTAGTAGTAGTACTTGGCTTTGTAAGTAAATGCCTCAGTGACAATCTGGATTAGCTAGGATTTTGAGAAAAAGAAATCAACCAACTGACTCTCACATTATAAACACAATCTGTAAGTAGAACAATAAAAATATGCAAGAAGTTTCTCAAGTTTAAACGTGACGTTGTTTCTATTATCTACATTCCAATGATGGAGTTTTGTATCTTTGTTACAAAACAGCTCCTTCTCCAGAAGAAGAATTAAAATAACTAAAAACAGAAGGGAACATAATACATAAATACTTACATACATACATGTGTGTACGTGTGTGTGGGTATATGTATCTATCTATATTATATATGTACGTACACACACACACACACACACATTTAGAACACATTTGAGTTTCTTATTACGAATTCGTCGTGCAGTTTAGATTTTGTACAGACTTCATCTATCTTATAAATTATATATATAAAACTGCTATATATTACCAACACTAGAATGTAAACTATATGTTATAGTTTACAAAATATTGCCTACATATTCGGATTTGTTTTTGCTATTGAATAATTAGATTTTCTTAAGTTTGCACTACAAAGGAGGTGAGTGACATATCGCTTTTTGTGTATGTATATAGATATATTACGAAAATATGTGCATGATATACACAAACATATACACATATATATTACATATACATATATATATATGTGTATGTTTGTATATATATATATATATATATAT
>NC_068983.1:74372173-74375107 GCF_001194135.2 Octopus bimaculoides
CGTGTTTCTTCTTTCACATTTCTCTTATCAATGCAAATAACTGTAAACGCAATTTCGGGCAATACTTGTAAACCTTGTAGCTCACACCGTCGTTCCCTGGTGAACTTTTTGCTCTTGCTTTTTTTATGAACTCCTCTATTTCTTTCCGTTTGATGTCACTCAAATCGAAAAATACCCTTGGTTCAGGTGGTTTCTTCAGTCCGTGCATTTCTGGGAGTACTTTATTTCTATCAGAGTAGCTGTACGTCTCTTTACGATGTTGTTCGAGCTCTTCTTTCGTGCAATCCAATTTTCCGCTTTTACTTTCAGTAAATAAATGTTTCGCATATTGATAGGGATTGTTCACAAAGCTACGATAGTTCTTTTCTCTCTCCTTTCTTCTGTTCTTCTTTCTTTCTTTTCTCAGTAGTTCTCGATGCCTCTTTTTTATCTCTTCATATAGCTGCTTTAGCCCTTCGCTTTCCTCCTCCTTTGCATCCTTCCATCTGGTTCTGAGTTTTTTCTTCTCTTCTCGAATCTTTGCAATCCGTCTTTCTCTCCTCGATGGTCCGCTCTTTGCCGGTGATTCTACCTTTCCTGTTGTTTCCAGTCCATATCTTTTCTCTCCTTCCTGGTACATTGTATAAGCCAGGTTCTCGAGCTTTTGTTCGTCGTCGCCTTTGAATTTGGTGGTCATTCTTGATACCTCGTTGTCGAATTTTTTATAACTTGCTGCGTCATTTGCTTTCGGCCACTTAATCTTTGTCTTCTTCACGCCTATCACTGTTTGTGACTGTTCTAATTCAACTGTGGAATGTCCCTCGCTGTGGTTATTTTCCCGGAGGTTCTGGCCACACGTCTTACAGTTCATCAACCCGCGCTGTTGAATTACTTTCTTCTGACATACCTTCCCTTGGTGGATTCTGAGCCCGATGTAACTAGCAAACACCTTTCCGCAGCAGCTGAATTCCTCGTCTACCAATCCTTTACCGCATCCTTTCTCATTATCCATTTCCGGTCCAAGTCTGTTTCGTTTTTTTCCGTCCCTATTTGATCCTTTATTCTGCCCCTGTGGTCCGGGATCATGGGGGCATGATTTCCCATGCTTTTTCGTTGCAATTTTACCCCGGATCGGGCTGCAAGCCCATTGATCCTTCGTTAACCTTACTTTTAATGCGGATAGTGTCTCGCAATGATTTCATCTGTACATTTTCTAGTGCTTTCCTTTATCAATCTCAAATACCTGGTATTTTCTATTAGATAGTGACAAATTTTTATCACTTTTATAAAGCTGGAGATTAAAAGAATGGAAATTAATCTTGATGTTTATTATTTTGTCAATGAAGAGAGTTAAGCATATTAGCATGTATCAATGCTGCATTGCAGATCGCCTTCTATTTTCTGTGAAGAATTTTATCATTAACGTCCGTTCTACTCAAATGTATTTTTTTCTTGGATTTCAACAAATAATAATTTCCATTTCAATATTATGCTTACAGCCAAAGATCAGTCCTCTCTATGATGTAAATGGTTGATTTTTTATATTCCTTTATATCGGCATACAATGACGTAAATGTAATCTTCTTCCATTCTGTTGGGCGCAATCAAAATCTCATTCATTTAACTTTCAAGTGGCATATATTTTACGAACGAAACAACCCATACCACATATAAAATACAACTTAAAAATACAACTTAGAAAATACACCACACATAAAATACGACTTAAGCTTTCTATTTCTACATATAAATAGATAGAATTAATGATGGGCCCTCTTCGTGATTGACTGATGTACTAGAAATAACAGCAGAATTTATTTTAACATTACTCTGTAGTTTTCAAAAATGATTAACACATTGGATAATGCAAGTTTATTATATCTTATCCTTATGGCTTGAGTAGCTACAAACATGTCTTCTTATATTTAATCTGAGCTAAACACAAGAATATATATATAATAATGGTATAGCAATGCACCTATATTTGCTGGAAATAGCAGTCCATTATATACGATGCTATAGTAAAGCTTCACTGTATATACACTAGCAAAGATGTTTGCGGGCGGGGGAACATAAAAAATTTCATCTTACTTGTAGGAAGAACATTAAATAGATGTACAACCCAGAGGTGGATAATCTAAGACGTAGCTTTCGAACTCTCCAAAATACGATTGTTAACGTAAATTTGATTAGTTCACTTCTGCTAGATTTACCGAGACAAAATTTTGAATGTTGCTACTTCAGTGCTAGTATACTCGCCTGAACGCCTAAGCCGTTAACAAAACCGAGATCAGTGAAAAACGTTTCAAAGAAAAAAGTATTAAATAGTGCAATACAAAAGTATTGCTATCCAGTAAAACAAAGCACCATAAGATTAAAGTATAAATATAGAATAGTGGTACAACAGTGCAGTAATATTTACTGGAAATAGTAGTCGATAATATACGACGCTTTAGTAAAGCTTCACTGTATATATACTGGCAAAGATGTTTGCGGTTGGCGAATATGAAAAAAATTCATCTTATCTGTTAGATAAATGTACAACCCAGATGGGGATAATATAAGACCTAGGTTTCGAACTCTCTAAAATGTGTGTGTGTATGAATATACACACGCACACACACACACACACACACACACATGCATATACATACAAACACACATACACAATATATTCGATATACAAATGAATTCGATATATAAATGGGCCGAAGTAAACAACATGCAGTTTAATGCTGGAAACTGTCAAGCACTGCACTATCAACTCACGAATTTACTGCATATACAGGACCCGAAAACACTGCAGTTCCAGAAACACAGGCAGTGAAACACTTGGGGATTTGTATGTGGATATACCATTTCATATGCATATTACCAAGATGGGAGAAAAGTGCCGACAACTGGCAGGATGGATACTAAGGTCCTTCAATATATATATATATATATATATATATA
>NC_068983.1:74375348-74377736 GCF_001194135.2 Octopus bimaculoides
TATATATATATATATATATATGCAACTGTGTGTGGCTTTGTGTCAGTGATTGTCCCCATCCCCACCCCCGATACTGATGTGTTCACGTCCCTGTAACCTAGCGGTTCGGCAAAAAGAGACCGATAGAATAAGTACTAGGCTTACAAAGAATAAGTCATGGGGTCGATTTTCTCGACTAAAGGCGGTTCTCCAGCATGGCCGCAGTCAAAATGACTGAAACAAGTAAAACAGTAAAAGAGTAAAAGAGAGAGATATAAAACGTCCTCAGGAAATACAGACAATACTACTTCAATATTCATAGATTTATTGTTTTTGCTTGCATCTCTGTTTAGCGCTGCAAAAACGCAGATTGACTCTCCGGCTCTAAACAATAACAAGAACAGTAAAAACAGCAACAGCACACACACATACACACACACAAACACACACAGACATGTACACAAACAAGAAAAAACTAGATAAAAGGATGTAAAAAATCTAGACGTATATCTGTATATAAAGAAAAGTTACCGTCATTATTTCTTACAAACCTATCATTACTACTACACACACACACACACACACACACACACAGGCACACACACACAGAAACACACACGTACACACACACAACAGAGCCACGACACATACACAGACATACACACACATACACACACATAATGTTTCTTTCGAAGTCTGGCGTTTTATAAATGATATGATGCATTCAGTTCGTGGTAGAATTTATCACACTAGAGATTAGAAGAAAGGAAATTAAGTCGGTTGTTTATTATGTTGTCAATGAAGAAATTGTTGAACGTGTTAGCATGTATCGGTGGTATACTGGAGATTACTTTACCTTCATCTATTAACAATTTTATTACAAATTCAACATACGTTTCCATGAACTTCAAAAAACTGATACTTGAGTTTGAATTTACGCTGACGTTCAAAGATTAGAATCATCTTTAATGTGCAATACCTCTTTATACATATATAAGACCAAGTTGTATATAGAGTAAACCATTTTAAATGATGACAATTGGTTTTTAATTTCTCTATTTTACTCTCTTTTACTTGTTTCAGTCATGTGACTGCGGCCATACTGGAGCACCACCTTTAGTCGAGCAAATCGACCCCGGGACTTATTCTTTGTAAGCCTAGTACTTATTCTATCGGTCTCTTTTGCCGAACCGCTAAGTGACGGGGACATAAACACACCAGCATCGGTTGTCAAGCAATGCTAGGGGGACAAACACAGACACACAAACACATACACACAAACACATACACACACACATATATATATATATACATATATACGACGGGCTTCTTTCAGTTTCCGTCTACCAAATCCACTCACAAGGCTTTGGTCAGCCCGAGGCTATAGTAGAAGACAATTGCCCAAGATGCCACGCAGTGGGACTGAACCCGGAACTATGTGGTTGGTAAGCAAGCTACTTACCACACAGCCACTCCTGCACCTATGTTCAATAAAATATGATGTATTAGCCTAAATATTTATTTAAAATATAATAAATTATTGCAAACATTAATTAATCTCATTTGATTCTTATAAAAATGCTCAAATCGATTCAGGCATAGAAATAGGATATTCTGCACACTGCATTTTGTTTAGGCCAAAGAGAGGGTGGCACTTTTCCTCTATGCGGTCATCGTAGCTAAAGAGATTGCATGGTAGAACTCTTTGGAAGCCTTGAGAACATAACTTGATCACTCCAACCTTATCTTCATTAACTTCTTCAAGTTCTACATGAAACAGATAGCATGAATTTGAACCTAAGTGCTGCTCTCGAGAAAATTTGATGGATGGATGCAACTAGTAAAACTAGTAAGCGTAAGAAGAAGGCAACATCTTGAAATTTACCTGGAAATTCCAGTCGAAATGGATAAGCCATTGGCTAAATCTAAGCCTCTGTGTGTACTTTTCTGTTTTCTATTCTGGAATAAATTCAATGTTTCTATGTTGGCCGCAGTTCAATGACAAAAACCTGTGAGAGAATAAAAAAAGGATAAAAGTATATATATTTATACATATATACATATATATTTCTTTTCATTTATATATTTCAGTTCAAAGGCTGTGGCCATGCTAGAGCCCCACCAGTGTCATCCCCCTTTCAGTGGCCATGCTTATGCATTTAACTTTTAGTGAAGAAGGGAGTTCAACACAGCTACCTTCTTTTGAGTTTCTTGCCGTAATATAGGCTAATCTAGAACCTTGAACAGCAGGAGATCAAGTTGTTTCTTGAAAACATCGATCCATACTCCATAAAATCCCTCAGATATTTTGACCAGGCAGTAAACAGCTGTGGGCCGTTGAATCCCAAGCTATTGCAGTACATAGTCCTCACTCTAGACGGAATAGCTGGGACTTTTAGAATAGTGCAG
>NC_068983.1:74378407-74379976 GCF_001194135.2 Octopus bimaculoides
AGAGTGAGAGAAAGTTGTGGTGAAAGAGTACAGCAGGGTTCGCCACCATCCCCTGCCGGAGCCTCGTGGAGCTTTAGGTGTTTTCGCCCAATAAACACTCACAACGCCCGGTCTGAGAATCGAAACCGCGATCCTATGACCGCGAGTCCGCTACCCTAACCACTGAGCCATTGCGCCTCCACTATAGTCAAATAGATAGTCGGTAAAAGAGGGATATCACCATGAGATGTGGCATTGAACAGAGCTCTCACTTCGAACGAAATTTTATTGGATTACTTGATGAAAAAGTCTGCTTCTTTCTTTTCCGTTTGTTGTGAGTCGCTATCAGGACATGCAATTTTTGTCTGTCCACTCTATTATCGAGTAGAAAAGTGCGTTAAGATACATTTTTAGTTTATTTTTTAGCACTTTTATCTGACAACTGAGAATTCGTAATTTCAGTTGCTGGCGTCAGTTGTAATGTTATAGAGATTATATGCATAAAAGAGATAGTAGCTTCGATATATAGGAACTAAAAAAAAAAAAAAAATAGAAAACAAAAGTATTTCTCTTTCTCGCAAAAAGAAAATGTTAAACGAAAGACAAAAATGATAAGGCAGGAGAAAAAGAAATGAGAAAAAATGTCAACAAGGTTATTGGAGTAGCCAAAATAAAAAAAAAACTAACAACGATAGTAATAATTTGAAATATTTGATGAATATGAACACACATACACAAATAGTAGGGACAACGGTAATAGAGCTGCTGACGTTAACAGTAGTAGTGTTAGTAGTAGTAGTAGTAGTAGTAGTAGTAGTAGTAGTAGTAGTAGCAGTAGCGATAAATTCGATAACAACGGCAAAGATATAAAGAATAAATCTTTTGTTTAACAAATGTAAGGTGTTAGGCACTACCCAGCCGCCTGGAAAAGAAAGACTTCGGAGTAGCATTGTCACAAAACCAAGGGCATCTCTCCTCGAGTACTCAGTTCACACGACGGTAATAAGGAAGTGGACGGAACTCTGCTTTGCAAAAATAAAGCGACCTTCCATATATTCTCGAAAGATGAGTTAACAGGAACGCTGACAGAGATGTGGAAGGATGTGAACACTCTCACTCGGTACAGCATGTAAGGAAGTATATGTCTAGTATTAAAAATTCAGAATCAGGTGAGAATATAGTCGGAGTTCGCGTGGTAGATGTTTGTCCATAGATTGTTGCTCTGGTATATGGGATATACACAGACAAGATGCACGTAGTGATGCGGAATCCATGGTTTACTTAACTTTTTTAATGCATTACTTGCATACTGTAAGTACGGATGTAATTCACAACAACACCTAGGTGTGAGGTTTCTGCATACATTCCGGCAACTGATGATTATTAATAGCCATCAAGCTGACTTAAGAGAAATCAAACTCATAACAACAGTTACGGATTTAGAGAAAGGAGAAACTGAAAGGTCTTCCTCAGCAGAGAGTCAGCTAGGAGCTTCAAATTAGGTTCGTGCCGTCAGTAATTACTCAGGGTAGGCAGTTGGTAACCTTTATGTAGTAAAACATACAAAAGATAACCGAAACAGACGCACGA
>NC_068983.1:74379986-74380858 GCF_001194135.2 Octopus bimaculoides
TACTCAGGGTAGGCAGTTGGTAACCTTTATGTAGTAAAACATACAAAAGATAACCGAAACAGACGCACGACTGAGCTAAAGGCAGACTTACTTCTGCCTTTACAGCACGTAAAGAAAACCGTGTTGTAGGAGAGTACGCAGCACGTGTACTGCAGCAGTATTATGCGAAGCTTAAACACTGAGATTGAAAAGCAGGGGCAAAATATGTCTACCTAACGTACAAAAAATAGAATATTTTGCATTTTACGCATAGCAATCAGAGTAACCTTCATAATTTTATTGAGTTACGTACATATTTTGCCATAAAAGGAAAATGTTGCTATCGATCTATTTTATTCAAGGTAGGCAGTGCCTACCTTGCCTACCTAGGTGGCACGTCCCTGCTTCAAATAATGTTACTAAATCATCGCTTTTCGACTGTTGGGAGTTAATTAAACTTAGAGACAGTTGAAGGCTCATAGGGGCCGAGAGAAAGAATAGACATTGACAGAATCCCTCAGCTGAAAGACAGATATTGAAACCTCTCCATAAAAGATGGCTTGCCCATTCTCACGACCACAAACTTACGGTTGTCCGAAATGGGAAAAGGGCATGAATATTGATGGAAATGCTGAAAATGTTAGAACTATAAAAAAATAACACTACGCTGGTTGTTTTTATCATGGGTTTAAACAAAAAGTCTGTTGTAGAAACCAGAAACAAAAACACGTGTATCATTATTTAAGCACAGAACAAGTGACCTTGTGTTTTCTCAAGACTTCAAGACTGTAGATGGAAGCATTGATCTTGCCATACGGTGCTAAAGAGCTATATTATGTCAAAGTTAGTAGTTATAATGTAAACGGAATATCTAATATATATATATATATATA
>NC_068983.1:74380981-74384489 GCF_001194135.2 Octopus bimaculoides
TATATATAAATATATATATATATATATATACATATATATTTATATGTGTGTGTGTGTGTGTGTGTGTGTGTGTGTGTGTGTGTGTGTGAAAATGTCTTTTTAAAGACAGCATGTGTATTTTCAAATTTTTCATTTACTTGATCAGTTAGACAATTTCTTGATTTTTAAGAGTAGTGTAAGACCAAAGGACTTGGAGTTATACCTCATTTGTCTCGACTCTGAGTGGAGTTTAAAAACTTAGACTTTTTTATTGAGAGATTACGAACAATCTTGATGAAAGTGCAACATCAACTGCCCCGAATTCCTATTAGAAAGTTGAAAACGCAACATGGACAACAGCATCATGTTTTGGATAATCAGTATTGACGTACCTAACATAGAAATCTATACAATTCAAGGAACAATATCTGTGAAAATCACCCACTACAAACACAATGCCAAAAGTTAAGATATGTAGTTGCCCTAACTGCGGAATCTGAATAAATTTTACAGAAGATATATCGCATAAACTAAAATCAAATTATATATTTATTGTAAAAATATCACTTAATGTGTTTATTAAAAGGCTTGATTTATGTTATTAAATATAATGGCTGCAAGGAAGACTTCACTGGACAAAGAATCTTACTTTGAGAAATAATCTCAAAAATATGAGATACTAATACCAGACAGATTTCGCTGTCGAATTACGTGCTAAGAATAAATCACCAAATTTCTATTCTACCTACTTTACCTTTGTTATGACATAACCACAGAGAAAATATAGACAAATTAATAAAATATGTTTATTAAAATTACAAAGCAGGACTGAATAAGCTACATCAATATATGGGACAGACATTAATCTATTCTTCATATTCTTACACACAAACACATAGGCAATCATATACACAAATATGTAAGCTATTTCTTATTCTTAACTATTCTGACAACTTATATTTTGTTTTATCACATTACAGATGCATTGAATTTAACTGAGACTTGGAATTTTGCTGTAGTTGTGGTCCATGTTGTCATAGTGACCTAATACGCACAGAACGCGCATTTTTATACAGGCTAAAACAAGAAACATTACAAGCGTATTACATTCGAAAATTTTGCGCAGCGATCATACTAACTGCCACATGATGCATAAAAAGGAGCAAACTTTCAAACGCTGAGCAAAGTGTAGTGAAATGCGGCGAAAAGTTATATATATATATATATATATATATATATATATATATATACGAGTGTATATATATATACGCTTATGAATTAGTTTTGCAAGATTCCTGATCTGAAATCGTGTGTTAAAACATATATTGTTATATTTCAGATGGTGATTTTTTTCTTGCCAAATAAACACACACACTGTATATTTGTTCTTCTCTTTGAGCTCCTGCTAGTTTTCGCCTACCCTCTCCCTAAAGTTACGTGCCCAATCCCCAATGTAAGTTGTTGTCTAGTTTCTACACCGTCTCACAGTAGACTGTAAGCTATAGACAGTGCTTTACCAAGATGCTCAATCAGAACATAGGGGCTCGGTTAATAACATAAAGGTTAAGGTATTATCAACGCATAGAACAGGCACGGCACTTAGACTACAGAAGCCACACTCTGTAATAGACAGACCAAACCCCAACAGAAAACACGAATGGAACAATAAGAGGGATGAAGAGTGGGAATTTGAGTTTGATTGAAGCTGACTTAGGAAAGGTGATTGTGAATATTAAGCTGGGGTCATTTATTATATCAACGGTAAATAGATAAATAAAATGTCACACCTAAGTATATACATATAAACAGAATCAAAGAAAAGAAAAGAGAAGAATTTTTAGAAGTAAAATTGTCGAAACAAAAGGAAGAGAATATTTAGGAGAGGGAATAAAGTGGATTTGTTAGAAGAAAGGAAAAAGGGCAATAAAGTCATTATTCATTAGGGGTACATAGTAGTTCGAAGTAAATTTGTGGCATACCACTTAAATGTGAAACTATATATTCGCATATCCGTGCGTATCCACGTATTTTCTCTGTGTGCCTGTAGTATCCTATAGGTGTGCACGCGCGCGTACGTGCCTGCATATTCTCATGTGCAGAGAGAAAGTTATAGGGAGCTCACGAGGTTAAGAAAATATAAAGTTAGCTAAAGAAATTGTATGACATAGATATATAGAGGGTGTGGAGGAATAGTTATGAAATAATTGGGAAGAGCGCTATTATTTGTACCTTGAGAATGTGTTACATAACCTATGTTTGCAATTAAGAATTCGGTGGTTCCTTTCATTCAGACAATCGTTGCATTGCATAATAGATAAGACTTCTGCGATGCAGAGGGCGTATTTATTGTTATAACCCTTATACGGTTTGGTTTGTGTAAGAATGGACCATTTTAACTTGCAGAGAACAGAGGTTTTTTATAGGTTATGAATGAGACGAGATAAAAAAAAGTGCTGTTAGATCTCGCTTGAGATTTAAAGCTAGAATAGTGGTTGCCAACTATGACCTTGGAGGTGATGCTGCATGTTTGGATTTTTCCTTTGATACCGGATATTTATATACAATACTTTTGCGAGGCGTCTATTATCTAAGGGACAGGATGTAGGGCATCTACATCTGCATAGGATTCTAGAAGCTTCTAAAATGGATTTTACGGGGTTATGATTATTTGGGTTTAACATAGTGTTATACGTATTATCCGCAGCGGTGTTAGGATTAGTATTTGTTAGGATGGTGAGGGAATCGTCCGGGGGTTTTAGCTTATACTAGTTCTTGTGTCTAATGATATTAGTCCTATCATTGCCTATTTCAGTGGTGGGTATAGCCGGATCACTAGGTTGCTTAAGGGTATTGAGTGGAGTGTTAGGATTAATATTAGTGGTGTGGGGGTCGGTATGGGTTAGGACGTTTAAGGATGTCCTAGCGTTAGGGGCAGGGGGCTGGGGTTAGGGTAAGTTGTGTTAGTATGATTAAAGTTAACTAATTATTGGTTACGAAGTTTTTAATTATTCAGACGTCGGATTATACCGGCAATGTTAGTTGTGGTGGAGTAGGAAAATTTAATCGATTGGAGGTTCAAAATATATATAATATATATAAAGATAAAATATATATGCTTATGTATGTGCCTGTATACTTAGGTACATATAAAATATATATTACATTATGATACTACACGCTCGCGCGCACACACACGCTCTCACGCTCACACGCACATGTATGTATGTATGCATGCATGTATGTATGTATGTTGTATGTATGTATACACTCAGACAAAAACATACTTTCTTCACCCTTCTAGTATTCATGTTTCCAAGGTGATAGAAATCAACATTTATTCAGTCATAATTTCTGAATTCAGATCACAAAATAACACAAGGCTATTGAAGTTGACTGCATATAACTACGTATATGTATATATAAAACATCTGTATGTGTGCATCCATGTATGCATGAGTTTCTGCATGTCTGAACATCTGTGTTCTTATGTATACTTGCAGGCTCAATGTATGTATACATACATACATAC
>NC_068983.1:74386332-74393351 GCF_001194135.2 Octopus bimaculoides
GTGTGTGTGTGTGTGTGTGTGTGTGTGTGTGTGTGTGTGTGTGTGTGTGTGTGTGTGTGTGTGTGTGTGCATATACGTACACATTTATATGTATGATATCATATATATGCATAAATATTTGTCTATCTCTCCTTCTATCTATCTATTTATCTATCCATCTATCTACCGATACGTTTGTATATATAAGCTGCATCTTATATGGGAATATATATTATTGACACCATGAAAATTATCATAGTCTAAAAGAAATGTCGTATGTAAACAGACATACACAAATTTATGCTGGTGTACTCGCTTTGAAATATGGAAATTATTATTATTATTGTTATTACTATTATTATTGTAATATATATAATATATATATATATAATATTATTTTATTTAAACGTATATTTCATCGATAATATCGTATATGAACACTTGTATCTTGTGTAACAACCTACACTTAAGTATATTTTTTCAGAATACCCTAACATGTAAACCAATATTTTATCAATCCTATCATGTATAAATATATTTTTGTATGAAAATAAAGACAATAAAAACGTGTAATGGATAAACACACACATATTATAAATTACTTTATTGATCTTGTTTTTGGCAGATCCAATCTTGATATTATCTATCTTTAGATATTCTTCTTTTTTTTTGTATTTCTCTTCATAATGTCCACCAGAATCGGCGTATCTATTGTTTCTTGTGATTTCAAATCGTATTTATGTTTTAGATTTTAGCTAAATATCTAAAACTTTAAAAAAGAACCCAAACTTTTCATGTTTGTATGCAATGTATACTAAAGACGACTCCACCATCTAAAATTCTAAATTTATTATTTTTACATTTGCAGAGGCAAAATAAACAAAAACAGTAGCAAAAAACAAACAAAAAGGCAGAACAAAACTGAAGAACTTCACCTCTCTCCGGCTGGCAGTTAAATTTAAGTAATTTAAGTTTTACATAAAGATCGGATAGAAAAGATTATCCTTCCATATTCAGTAGTCACAAGCCATAAATTTCAAGTTTTATATATTTACAAACGGTACAAACTCTCCGGCGCGTTCTAATTTCTTTCTTTATGGAGCCAACAAGGGAACCACAATATGGTCGTTGGAGCAGCCAGAGACAATAGGCAAATCTCTGCATGATTCACACCTTGCCACATTTAAAATATAACGGCAACATTTACGTAAGAAGAAAACATACAGGATTGTCACAACTGAATAGTGTCTAATCGTAGGTCTACACAAAAACAACTGACTTACAATAAAAAGCAAGGGGAAGACCAACAATGATGATTACAGTTATAATACTAAAAGATGTTGCTAACGAATTTCCAAACAAAATTCTTCAAAATTTGAGAAATATATATCACTGTAGTTTCCTCGAATTGAACTGATACTTGTAGGTTTGAAAGTTACGGATTCCTTGCATCACATAGCTCTAAGCAGAGAGAACAATGCTTATTGTTTTATTTATACTCAGAACCGACTTTCTAGCCTGTATAAGTGAAATTCTCTATGATAGATTACATCAACCTCTACTGTATATTTTCTGCTACTTATTTCAGAGTTTGATGAATGACAGTGTTAAATCTGGCCAGAGTCTTGAATAGTAGACGAGGATAGTTTTCTACAATCTTAAACAACAGAGCGATTGCTTTCTCGCTGAACAAATTATCAATCGTTTGGAAGTAATCATTGTGTAAAACGGTATTGTGATGAAGAACATTCCAACAATGACTTTTCAATCATTTTTTTTAGAACATTGTACATCTGAGATGTATTATCCAATTTATTTTTGAGCATTTCCGAAGAGGGCAGGCTGTGGTTTGATTAAGATAGGATTTTAGTAGGTCAAAAGGCTGCATAGAGTGTACATTTGATGTTTACTGTGTTGTCTATATGTGAATTTTGTGTGTGTGTGTGTGTGTGTGTGTGTGTGTGTGTGTGTGTGTGTGTGTGTGTGTGTGTGTGTGTGTGTGTGTGTGTAAGGTATTGTATGTAAGTTTACTAGCATATGTGAGCTGAAAGTTAGTGCAACTGTGTTTATGTGTATGTACTTGTATAGGTTTAAGAATCTCTATGGATGTTCTGTAAAGAATAAAGAGGTTTTGCATTTACCCTGAACATTAGAGCAAGAAATATTTCCTTATCCAGAATGTTTCATGTTATATAATCTAGAGTGGTAGAGTCGAAAGATACTGTCTTAACTATCCCATCCTTCACACAGTGGTACATTCTTTTATATGCGCTATGAAATATAGAATACTCCTACGCAGTACATATTCTAAGGAAAATATCAGGCCATTAAGAAGGAAATGTCCGATTTTCTTATGCACCAAGTTTGACAGTCGTTAACTCTAATGTTTTATCTTGAGAATTCTTTCTTTTACAACATTGAAGAGTTACATCATCACTTTTCGAAATGCAATTCATGGTGTCTGATTATATTGTGAGTTTTCTGTTGTAAATCAATTTTTATGAACCCATGGATAGTTAAAAAATTCGTGTTGTTTATAAATATGAATTTCGTCATGGAACCAATGCCTCCCAGACAGATCGAAACATTAATGGGGTGTTTGGTGAAGATGTGGCGAATGAATGCACTGTGCAGCAATGGTTTGAGAAGTTCCGGTCTGGTGACTTTACTGTTGAAAATCATCCCCGTGGTAGACCTGAGACCAGGATACATCTCAAACTACGTTTGAGTTAGTAGAAAGGTTTGATGTTTCGATGCCACCTGTATTGGACCATCTGAAACAAATCGGCAGGGTAAAGAAGCTGGCCAAAAGGGTATCACACGAACTGAGCGAGCATCAAATGACACGTCGTCTTGAAACTTGCTGTTCTTCGCCGTCATGGAATAAAAGCGAACTAGTTTTGCATCGTATTGTTACGTTTGATGAAAAATGGATTCTTTTCAACAATAGCAAGCATTCTACACGGTGGGTGGAAAGAGACAAAGTGCCAAAACACTATCCAAAAGAGAATATTCGCCAAAAATCTCTAATGGTGTTTGTTTGGTGGTCCAGCACTGGTATCATCCACTACAACTACATGAGACCTAGGAAGTCTCAATTATAGCGGATGTATACATTAACCAATTGGATGAAATGATGAGTGAACTTGCAATTAAGCAAGCGGAAATGGACAGTGGTGATGGCCAATTCTCTTGTAAGACAATGCTCGACCACATGCTGCATAAAGAACGCTACTGCAAGCAGACATGGACATCTCGTCGATTCTCTCTTTCTTCACCTCGTGGCACATTTCGGATGTGACACCTGAAAAGTGAGACTGCTGCACCAGCACTCATCGAGTACTTATTTCAGTTGAGTAGACTACATCAAATGAATTGTCTTGTTCAAAAACACAACATTGGTTTAGGAATCATCCTTAAGAACGTGAATTTAACACGCTAATCGTTAGGCCACAAACCTGAGTACATCGCATAGCCAAATGCTTGGAGAGTTTCTTTCTTAATCCCGTGACTTCGGGTTCGCTCCTATTGCGTGGCAGCCTAGGCAAGTGTCATTTAACGTTTTCAGTGGCCTAAGCCTTACTCCCACCAAAAAACAAATGCCTCTCAATGTCTGTAAGCAGTTCCTCGACTTGTTACAAAATTTATCCACAACCTTCTCCCTTCCCACAGCATGCCATGAGAAACACAGGACTATGCAAAACACACAGACAGACACACATATACACTTATATTGTGATAGTTTATATTTTGTCGTTGAAAAAAATTAGAAGTGCTCAACAAATGTTTATGTGTGTATGTGTGTGTGAGTGATCTGGAATTAAACACTCCTTATCACCTAGCTTTGTTTTATTAACTGCCTTCATAGCCTATGTGACAGCTTGTGAGGTAATGTTTTAACTCCTATTTTTTTGCAGGAAGTCTGAATCTGATAGAGTGAACAGGAAAAGAACCATAACTCAAGGTTTGTTTCTAACCACTTCCTTGGTTCTTGAAAGTGGTTTTGCGAGAGACTGTCAGCACATAGGACAGATCTTCGAGTTGTTATCAACGAAGCTCGGGCTCTGTCATATTTGTTATCGGTCCACGTATGAACCTCTTCCACTTATATCCTCTAGCAGAGGGAAACACTATGACAGTTGTATTAGTAATCAGTGCATTAAGATAGAATGTCTTCTTCAGACTAGTGATGTGGTTCAAAAGCATGTAATAAAGTAGCCTCTTTTAAAGGTACTTAAAATCCGTATCTAAAACTAGAGGAGAAATAGATCTATCACTTAATACTTATTAAACTTTTAAAGGAATTTCGCGACACCTGGTAAAACTCACATGAAATATATTCGAATAATAAATGTTTGATCTGTGAAGTACTATTATAATGCCGAACATTATTAGAATATTCGCTGCTTATACTTCAATTTGTTTGTATTTGAAACTGGTGTGGTTTAAAATATGCTTCAAAAGATGTTGTCAGGAACAAGAAGGCTAGTTTCGTTTCTCAATTACGCTAGCATCAAAAGCAATTTTCCTTTGTTGAATTATATTAAATGAAATTTTTAAGAGATACACATCTTCCTGTAGAGTTAAAAGAAGACAAAAGAAGTTACTTGATTTTGGATATTAGTTGGCTAGAAGTGCATAGATCTCTGCCATGGCCACTTCAGGACCTCTAAGATAAAGATATGGGGAAACCTGTGTCAGGTTAATTCGATTTGCGTCAAGTATGAACTCTTGAGAAATCGTCGGGGAGGGGTGAATATTAACAAGAAAGGAGTTTCATGTAACAGCAATTGATGGGTTGATAGGAAGGGTCTGTTGACGCAGAGTGAGACATTCATTTAAAGAATTCGAATCAAGAATGATGATAGTAAGGAAAGAGGCAGGAAGTATATAAGATATTTACGCGACAGGGTTGACATCATGACATGTAGAGGTGTAGACCAAAGGAAGAGAAAGAAGCTGTTAACTCTTCGATTCATGTACTACTACTACTACTGTACAGAAAATGAAATTCGGAAGTGAATAATGGGATATTCATTTCCATATTATGTGTGTCTGTAGACGTTAGGAGTGAACATGCATTTTCCTAAATAAACAAAACGAAAAACTAATGCATTGCAAATATACATCTAAATTCAGAAAAAGACACTAGGCATATGTATATAATATGTATATGTGTATATATGCATGTCTATGTTTGTGTGTAGTTGTGTGGGGTATGTATGTGTGCGACGGGGGTGTATATAGTTAGTGCGAGTGAGTAAATGTAATCAGTGGTGAATAAGCAAAACAAAAAAAAATCTTGTAAAAGTTAATGAGTAAGTCGAAATAATCATGATAGTGGATAATTATGTAGGCTTTAGTTAAAGTGTTAGCAACCTGCAGAATATTCAAAAGCCCCTTCAAAAAGGATTTTTAGGAAGATATAATTTTCATATAAATGTTCTGAGGATTTATAATTTCAGGAATTAGAGGAATATTCGGTAATCAAGAGAAATGGTTTATGGATCAGATACGAATATACTGGGCCGGCAGATTGAAACCAATAAGCGACAGGGAATCAATTAAAAAGTTGATTTAATGCTGCTATCACATTTCAGTTAAAAAGCAATTACTACCTTGAGAGGTAGGGCTTAGCACTGAAAACAGTGTCTGTCATTGTTTCATTAGCTTGTAGTTTTGAGCTAAGAGTATATAACTAGCAAAACTAGCAATATTCTGCCTTCCAACATTAGAAACACCAACTCCAATAAGCTTCGGCACTACAAGTGATAAAGTTAAGCCTTCTTGATGACAGGAATGTAGAGTTTGCGTCCTTGAGACCGATGTTTTCCATGAACACTTGCAATGAACGATTGATGGAAAATCATCATTGAAGAGGGAATTACAGAAGTGTAGGAAGAATGTGCATAAGAGTTAGTACGTGGTTGCGGAGAGGGTACACACAGACGGAGAGGGTACACACAGACGGAGAGAGAGAAGGTGAGACGTAAAAGCCTATTGGGTCGAGTGGATGTACCACGGAATCAGCCAGCGTCGAGAAGCAGGTACTACTGTAGTATCAGTAAAACAAGGGAAAAGTGAATAGAAAAGCTCGTTTGGGATTCCACAGCTGGAGTATGTTGCTGAGTGACTCTATGACATATGGAAGTCTGCATGTGATAGACAGGATGACAATGAACATGATGTCTTGGCTGAAGGCATATGAATAACTTTCATTCGGTACGACAATACTAGTTTCCCTTCCTCAAAGTGGAAGGGATCGGGCTTAGGACGTTAGATTCTTAACTCTTCTCGGCAAATGGACATACTAAATACTTCTGTGAACACTTTAATGGCACCGTATAGATACGTTACGCTTAGTTCTGAGTTGAAATCTTATCGATATCGACTATATCTTTCACTGATCTGAAAGTTCTAAAATCAACAAAATGTACTAGTAGTATAACGAGTTTCTGCGTGGTTGCTTGACCTGTTAGATAAAGCAGTCAAATCACCCGCAATGTATACCATATCGTTTTAGAAACAAAGGACTTATTAACAAAGTCAAACACACATATACAAGGTATGTGTGTTGTTAGTTCGTGGATTGGCTGCAGTTTTTAGGCTATAGAGCACAGAGAATATATTCTCTTATTCTCTCACGTCTAAAAAAGCGCAGCCGACCCACGAATGAACTTCACGCATATATTGTGTTCGATTTTGTTTATATACCTCGAACTGCTTCCAATTAATATTTGAAATGACTTCTTGGTTAATGAATTGGTATGTCGAGACTTGTACAATATTGGATATATGAGACAGCACAATCAGTGCTAATTCCTCTTTCTCCTCCTCAGCATTATCACCAGCAACGACAATAACAATAACAAAAACATCAACAACGGACTAACGAGCGGCAACGGATACTCTGTAATTTTAAAAAGGAAAGAACTTGTTGGGAAATGCAGAGGTAAATGCGCACTAACCAAACGAAGGACGGTTATTCATCGGTCGATTGCTGGCTAGAAGCTCACCAAAGAATAACCATTATCCTCCTC
>NC_068983.1:74395394-74397843 GCF_001194135.2 Octopus bimaculoides
CAAAATCAAATTGCTTTGCTAAATTGGGTGTCTTTTTCTATGGAAGTCCGTCATATATATATATATATATATATATATATATATATATATATATGTGTGTGTGTGTGTGTGTGTGTGTGTGTGTGTGTTGTGTTCGACTCCACCACCGCTTGATAATCGGTGCTGATTTGTTGACGTCCCCATGACTTAGCGGTTTGGCAAATGAGGGAGATGAAATAAATGTCCAACTTAAAAACTTGAGTCGATTCATTTCGATTAAGTCTGTGAAGCCGGTGCCCCAGCATGGCCGCAGTCGAATGACTAGTAAGTAAATGAAATGTTTAATGAAACAACATACACAGCTGATGCCGTTTGACATTCTGTAAGCTTCAATTTAACACGATCTGTGAGACTGTATGATCCTCTGTAAATTATGTTACTTCTTACATGATCGGGCAAAATCCTCCTTACTTCATTAGTTAATCCGAACCAGGCGAGTTAGTCGAGCAGAGCAGGAGATCTTAAATGGTGAGAAAAATTTTCCGTGGGGTATATTTTACTTGCTTTGTGATGCATTGTGCAATTACGAACAAGCTACAGCTACATGGGAGGACCGAATGTAGATAGTAGAAATTAATAATTTCGATATTTTCATGTGAGATTTATATATTCTTCAACTCTAGGACATATTTGCGGAGATATTTGCGAAGTGTTGTATTACTTTTGACTACTGTCCTGGTGTCATATGGGTCGCATATCTTTTGTATATTTTCGGAGAGGCCTTTTACATAGGGTAGACAGACTGTGGACGGTTTATCGTTTTCATTCTCTCTTTTCTTCCTCATTGGAGTGGAGAGTATAATAGCAACATGAAAACATACCTTAGGAATGAGAACCCAGGTTCGAAATTTCCCCAAGACAACTGATGAAAGCTGGAGGGTATATCAGCCGAAACGTGTTAACAACAAACAAAATGAGGACAAATATCCGTCAATTGTAAATAATGTACATAATTCCTCATCTCTTAAATATAGAACTATATTATATAATGAAGTTCTTAACTTTTCTTTCGCAAATAAGTGATAACTACCATGAGTGTGGTAGACGTTTGCCTGCGGCAAAACTTGCTTTTTTTTGTGTTTTATCTCTCAAAAGCAAAATATATTCTACAAGAGGTTACGTTACACTTATTTCTGGATCTACAAGATTAAGTCCATTGCATCAACCTAAACTTACAGGTGTTTTGGTTAACTCAATATGTGTTTCTCTCGTACAATCTACCGTTGATACACCCTCTCATTATACTATTTTTGCTTAAAGGCATATTACATTCAAACAACACGTAGTCATGAATCTGCAAATACATTGAAGATGAGCGTTTTTTTCTGTCCTTTATTGTTTTTTTTCTTGTTTGGAGATTTGTAATCTATGTTATCTATGCAACTTTTACTAGCATTGGAAAGTTTTTGTCGAATACCATGTGATATCCGTATGTAGTAGCGAAATGCATACTGACTATTTCAAAGAGAGTCTAACCCTCCTTAAAATTGAATATTAAATGAGGTGCTTCTATTTTTCACTTAATTTTGTTTGTTTTTGTTTGGTCTATGAATTTCACCTTGGTTTCAGTACATCAACCCCTCTCTTCCACGCGTATATACCTGTGTGTGTGTGTGTGTGTGTGTGTGTGTGTGTGTGTGTGTGCGTGCGTGCGCTCCCGTGCTTGTGTGTATATATATGTAGAAATTTTTTTTTTTATTAAATTTCTACAGTGAATTATACAACACATTTGACTGAAATGTGTCTGACGCACGTTTCTGCTTCATAGACATCTCGCAAATGGCATTTGCACCCAGTTATTAGTCTATTCAGCTATATTGCAGGTCCAGCCACTAATGTGGTCTGAAGCAACCTAAAGGCATTCAGGTTTCGAAAAACTATAGTCACCTTACAAATACAATGATATCTAAACCTAAATGCCCTTTTGCAGGCAAGAAATAATGGTTGCTCCGAGAACGAATGCTGTTGTCTTGACAACAGAGAGAATAATATCTGTAGGTTTGTACAGAACAGTGAAAGTGTGGATAGAACTAAACTAACTGGTATAGCTTAAATTGTATATCAGTCCAAAAATTGATATCGTGAAGTAATTCACTAACGGACCACGGCACCGCTTTAATATAATTGAAATAACGTGAGTCTACAACAGACATATGCTGTTATATTTACCTTATAGTCTGTGTATTTTCTTTCTATGCACACATACATACATACATAGACGTATATATATATATATATATATATATTCATACATACAAGCATACATTCATATATGTATTTATATGTGTGTATGTGTGTGCATGTGTGTGTAGGTATAGCATGCACATCTCCATATAGATTTATTGTGTGCATGTATATATATATATATATGTGTGTGTGTGTGTGTGTGTGTGTGTGTGTGTGTGTGTAC
>NC_068983.1:74397853-74398393 GCF_001194135.2 Octopus bimaculoides
TATATATCAACTTTTCTTCCTCCACAATTTTGTTTCATAATTCACACTAACGCAACATATAATCAATACAAAGATTTAAAAATTGAATACATATGTCTTAGTAGTTATCCACATAAACAGAAAAAAAGAAACTACCAAACATTCAAAGACTTAGTAAAACGAAGTTGTTGTAGGATTACGTAAGTTTCATAGGTTTTCCTTCTTCAAATTGTTACCTTCATAAATTTTTAAGTATGGGCGTAGTTAGTGACATAACGTATTAAAGAAAATATACCGCGTTTAATTTCACATTGAAGTTAGAATTATTATTTTGACGTATGAATGCACTAATGTATTTATGCGTGTATGTTTACAAGCATATACATATGAAACAGATAGATTAATACGAATATTGATAGACAGGTAGATACATTAGTACACAAACAACACATTGTTATAGGCGAGTCATTATATACATACATACATACATATATGTGTATGTGTGTGTGTGTGTGTACACATAAATATCATACTTACAGCTCTCTCTCTCTCTCTCTCTCT
>NC_068983.1:74398403-74400198 GCF_001194135.2 Octopus bimaculoides
TCTCTCTCTCTCTCTCTCTCTCTCTCTCACTCCACACTAACACACATACATATATAGACGTGTATCTATGTAAGAAAGTGTAAATAAATTTTATTTATAATTTATATATTTACGTTTATACATCTAAGATATACATATGTATGTAATGTATGAGCAGGCATAATGATACATATACATAACAATATATATATACATACACATACACACACATGTGTGTGTGTGCGTGCGTGTGTGCGTGTGTGCATGTGTGTGTACATATATCATCCATATGTATCTACCTCCGTGTGTGAATTTGTTCTGTTTACTACAAATCTACACGGTGTCCAATCAATACATTACTTATTTACCTAGTTTACTTTCTTACTTATTTACTAAAATTACATTTCCCCTGTACACGCTCTTGTTAGGGAGGTAACATCCATTGAATTCGCTTCATCTATTTGAGATAGTTTCAAAAGCTCTTCTATGTAAGTGTTAAATTCATTGATTTTATGTACTCTTTACTTTCGAATGAAAATCTCTGGGAGGTTCAAGTTATTAGAAATTGGTCTTCCTTTTCCTTTCTTTCTTCATTTCTTTTCTTTCTTCATTTCTTTTCTACTTTCTTCTTTCTTTCTTTCTTTCTCTTTTTCTTTTTTTCTTCCTCGTTTGTCTTCTTTTGTAAGTCATATGGCTGTGTGGTTAAGATGTTCGTTGCGAAACGGGCGTACCGGAATAGAGTTCTACTTTCGTTACCCAGGAGAAGGTACATTATTTTTTCTATAATAACTTCGAATAGATTAATGACTTTCGAAATGAGGCTTATTAGATAGAATGTGCATGTATATATATATGTGCACATCTCTCTCTTTCTATGCGTATCTCGCAATTTTTTTCTGACCTTTTTCTTCCCTATGTGAGCAACATGGCCCTCAGCAAAGCCAACTACACATAAGACAGCATAGGATTAAAAATTCAGGGAACCCGGCAGGTCGAAGTTTATGAGACAATAGTCCTTGCATGGAACCTTGCAGAAGGATCACTGTCAAACACTCTAATTGCAGAGGACCTGAAGAGCTTTGGCTTTCAACGAACTTAAATCGAGAGGGAAAAGAATGAGTTAATTCGCTCGTATGCTTTAATTCAACCGCACGTGGAGTTACTAAATAAAATATTTGAAGATGAGGTGAAAATTCAAAAGGGTGAAAAAGAAACTAGTGACTCAATGGAATCCGAAAAGGGCAAGGGTAATGATGTGAGGAAGGAACAAAACAAAGCATATATCACCAACTTGGACAACTGTGAGTCCAGGAAGAAGAAATCAAAGGTTTACCTGGAGAAATTAAAAAAGCCAAAGGTACAAGCAAACAGGCAAGCTGACAATGGATGTGGGCCCAAGGTGGGTACAAAGACAAAAGGAAAGCGAAAGAGAACATGGCGACTGGTTGGGAAAAGAAAAGGTTTGACAGGAGAGGTAAAAGAAGGAGAGATAATGAAGTATTGGTGATCCCAAAACGAAGATGCGCGTGCTTGTGCGTGTATGAGAGAATGTGTAAATGTGTGTGTGTGTGTGTGTGGATAGGGGATAGTTATTTTGACGTGTAGTCGTTTGCATGTGTATGTGCGTCAGTAATGTGTGGGTGTGTGGATGGTAGTGGTTAGGTGTGCAGATGATGGTGTGTGGCTGTGGGGTGGTGGTATGGAGTGGGGATGTAGGGGTGGGGTATTTGAGAGTGGAGTGTGGGGGTGGGGGTGAGGGTGGAGGAGGCATCAGTGAAGAGAGAAGGTGGGTAGGAGTGAAGAGAGGAAGTAGGTG
>NC_068983.1:74400208-74400801 GCF_001194135.2 Octopus bimaculoides
GGTATTTGAGAGTGGAGTGTGGGGGTGGGGGTGAGGGTGGAGGAGGCATCAGTGAAGAGAGAAGGTGGGTAGGAGTGAAGAGAGGAAGTAGGTGTCAGAGCAAGAGAGGAGAGGAGAGGTAGGTAGGAGTAGGTGTCACATCTAGGTGTCAGATGAGGAAGTAGGTGTCAGAGATGAGGAGAGGAGAGGAGAGGAGGGGGGGTCAAATGAAGAGAGAAGGTGAGTTGAGCCCATGTGACACAAAGGAGAGAACACAAACATATAATTATTTCATTGGGGGTGGTAACCCTGGAGTTTACTCTCGTAAACTCATCAACTGGTCCAGAATATCAGACAAGTAATAATCCAGAGATTATTTGTTATATCAAATACATGCCCGCATATTCGCAAATATCTGCAGAGTTTCTAACGTTATAACCAAAGGGGTATCGAGTGAGCAAGTCCTTCTGTTTCGTTGATTAATAAATGAAATAAAGACTTTCTCACTCTATTCTCATTGGATATAATTATATCTATCTATTTATCCATTTGTCTGTCTGCCGTCTGTCCGTCCGTCCGTCCATCTACCCATCCATTTCTTTCTCTCTCTCTAT
>NC_068983.1:74400811-74405066 GCF_001194135.2 Octopus bimaculoides
ATACATATATATATATATATAAACATATATATATATGAGTGTATGTAGGTATATATGTATAAAAATTATACTGAAGAATAAATACAGGAGGAACAAGTTTTAAGGAATTCATTTAACGCTATTATAGAAGGAGAATGTATCACAACGCTTTGGATGTTAGTCCTTCACCAGAAGAAAGAGAGAAGCGTTGAGTGAGTGAAGAAAAGAAATAGTGATTGAAAGGCAAACAAAGGGTAAGAGAATACGCAGGAATGTTTGCTCTATAGCGGCAGTTGAGAAGTGAGGCGGGAATAGGCATGTAGATACAAAAGTATGTGTTTCCGTACATGGAAGCGAGCACCATGAGGAATGGCGTTTGAAAGTTAGTGTAGTATCAATATGTTTAGAAAGGCGAGCAATTTGGAAGTATGGTGGTGTTGATTAGTGGGCGTGTATTGTGTTGGCTTTTGTATGTCGTTGTATGGTAGATAGCGTGAATAACTTAATGTAAGGAAGTGAGAGTGGTGATGATATTTGCAATGCTATTTCTATCCGCTTGACGTATATGAACATAATTAAATCACAGATTATAATTATTATTTTTGTAATTTTGAATATATATCCGAATATACATATCAATGCGAACATCAAAATATTCTTGGACTCTAGCCTTTCATATGCTGAAAAGGCATCTTCAACAAGTATAAAGAGATTACTATAATCCTCGTTAATATAGAAATAGTTCTGTAAAGATCGTTCGTTCGATAGTTTATAACTGGATAGTCGTTTCCATAGAAGTTAGTTTTCAAATATAAATGAATATGAAATAAGATAAGGTCATTTTATTCACATCCATATATATTAGAGTTATTCGTTAATTAAACTAAAGCACTTATGAGGTTTATTTTCTTGTTGGCAGAAATAAAAAAAACAAATCCGCTTTCATCACCAGATGTAAACTGGTGTGATTTTTATTTGGCATTTATAACCCAAGCAACTTTAACCCTTCAGCACAACAACATCCTTCTCATCATCCTTATCATCAATAGTGGATCGTAGATTCAGTGTTCATCTCAAAATCTTTTGAATAATTAGTTTTAACAGTTTACGTTCTGAGTTCAAATTATTCGAAATCAACTTTATTTCTCATCATTATTCACGCACTTGAGTTCGACTGCATCGATATAAATGTCCTCTCCTACACACATAGATCAAACGTGTCTGACAGTATGCTAAATTTAAAAATTATGCGTTATTATTAGGATCTGCGGTGTCAATTTTATCAATTAATTCTCCCATAGAATGTGTAGCATTAATTATGCTTATGCTAGAAATTATTTGGCCCGCAGAGACATTAGCACGCCGGACAAAATGCTTAGCGATATTTCTTCCGTTTCTTTACCTTCTAAAATCAAATTCTGCCATTGTTCACTTTGCCTTTCATTCTTTTAGGGTCGATAAAATGAGTAACAGTTGATCGCTGAGATTAATGTAATCAATTACCTACTTCCCTATAACTAGTCGCTTTGTGTCAAAACTATTATTATCATTATTGTTTTTGTTGTTATTGATGTTGGAGTTGTTGCTATTGTTATATGTTGAATTGATGAATATCTGTAAGAGAACTTACTCTGCGAGGAGAGTGATTTTTAACACATTCTAATTTATAAAAAATGTTTTTATTTGCTTCAGTTTTAGCAACCGTAGCCTCTTTGATCACTTAAAAGTCTATATACCGCATTACGTGGGATAGAAAATAGTTTTTTTGTTGATATTTTAAACTGTTTATGTATTTCTGACAAATAGCCATTTGCGATACTTAGACACATTACAAGATTGCCACTTCAAAAGTTGCAGAACGAAGGTGCTCGGCACAGTTATTGAAGCAGTAGCCTAAATATAAATGCAAATTTGTTTTTTATACGTAAGAATACATTTCAATTATCAAGCAGATATTGAAAATGTGGAACCTACAAACAGAGCATTGAAGCATAAACGCTTGGACAACTGAAGATCGCAGAGCGAGGGTGTGTTGGAAATATTAATATGAATGTGAAACAGATTGAGAAAGAATGATAACCTCCAAATTCTTCTAATCATATCCAACCAAAGGGAAAGACGCTGTTGACAATGTACTCCATGATATGCAAAAATAATAATAATAATAATAATAATAATAATAATAATAATAATAATAATAATAATAATAATAATAATAATAATAATAATGACAGCATGGTTGGAATATATTATTCATCGTTTTGTTTCACTTGGGACTCGAAAACAACAACATTCTATTATTTGGCAACTTCGTACTCTGGAGCCACTTGCTTTGAATCAGCTCGAGCAAAATGTGTAAGAATAGTCGAGACATCTTACGAAGACCTATGTCTCCGTACCAGACGAGTGCATCCAGAAAAAGGAGACCAGGTAGTTGACATAACTTGTTTTTCAAAAAATTATATAGATTCACATATAACTTCGAAAAGGGCGTTGGAGAAAATCCTGGCCGTTCAGTAGCCGGATGTCAACTCTTACGACCAATGCAGAATATGTTGAAACGTGTGTCTGTCGTCTTTCATTTTAAACCTAAGTGAAAACTAGCAGCATGTAAAACAGGTGTACAACATATCTTCTCGAATACTAGTTACTTATTACAAGAATTTCGGGAACATTACAGTATCCGATACAGCATGCAAATGGATGGAATTTGTATGGAAATCCAGATTCTAACGAACCAGGTATTCTACATCATTAGGGACCAGAGAAAAGATCAATCAGACTTCGGTGGAGCGAAGGAGGCCAGTGATTACACATGTGGTATTAAAGGCCACTTAAATATCATCTGTATAGATGAGGAGAAACGACAAAGGAAAAGAAAGTGTGGCAGAAAGCAGCGGAGTTGGTAGCAACATCAACAACAGCAACAAAATCAATAACAACAACAGCAACAACAAAATCGATAACAACAACAACAAATAAATACCCCCTTGAGATGAAAACTATGGATCTATTACCACCGTTCTAGTTGACATGGTCCATTCTTACAGGATATGAGCAGTTTCCTGTTTTATCAAATTCGAATATGCTCAATTATTCGAATATGTTGTAAAGAAATACACCTTCCTTATCGGTCAAAACCAATTCAACTTTTTCAAGTTTCACTGAAATTGTTGCTGCTGCTACTGCTGTTTTTGCTCCAGCTGCTGCTGCTTCTCTTACTACCACTAGTAGTAGTAGTAATACTATTGCTGCTGCTGCTAATGTTACTGGTTCTGCTGTTGTTGCTGCATATTGAGGTCAATGGGCGCCTCTAAGTAAGCTCCGTGAAGCAAGTAATTTTTAAACTTTCCAGTTTTACTGAACGGAGGCTTGCTGATTTATAAAGACCCTACCACATTACCTAAAGGAGATGCAACATTTATTTCTTTATATCGAGATTGTTTACACACTTTTGGCAAATAACAATGTTAACACGCTTTGCAGTAATGAACAATTCCGGGCTAGCAGGAAGGATGTTTACCACAATGATGATAGCAGGAGACACAATATCAGAAGAAAAAAAAAAAAAGGAAAAACAACCGCAGATTGTTTTCGAACGAAAGAACCGATTTATTAAAAACAGCAACAGCAACAACAACAAAAACAACAAAAACTCAACAGAAACAACACACAGGCAATAAAAATGGAATATAAATAAAGAGCTTTATGCTTAAACCGTTATAGTTAGACTTGTAAAATGGAAGGCAAAAAAATGAATAGGTTTGAAAATATTCATTTAGATGGGAAAATCAATACGAGCAGTAACAGCAAAGATAACTTTTCATTTTTTTTTCAAACATTATGGGTCGAAGCAAGTGACTCTCCCTCAGCTAGCTCAGCTCAATGAGAAGGAGATGTGGGAGGGGTATGTCACAAAAGACGTTCGTGACTGATAAAACGATGGTGAAGGTAACAAAACCACTTAGGAGCTTTTAATCATATATGCCCACAAGAGAAGATTTGTAGGAAATTCTAGTTGATATACGATAGGGTATGTGATCCATTAATCGGGCAGGGGTATAAAAGTGTGAAGCTGTTTATGCTGTCTTTTGGAGAATCAATGGTGGAGTAGGGTGTGTTGGATGCGTTACACATATATCCTGAGGCTGGTTTCACAATACAAATATTTAAGAAAAGCGAAGAATTAAGTCCTTATCTCTTTTTGTTTACACGATCTATAAATGTCTTAACATGAATGGTTTCATGTCTGGAATAAAATTACTCCTCCGTCTCC
>NC_068983.1:74405199-74407864 GCF_001194135.2 Octopus bimaculoides
CCTCCTCCTCCTCCTCCTCCTCCTTCTCCTCATCATCATCATCATAATCAGCAGCAGCAGCAGCAGTAGCAGAAGCAGTAGCATCACCACCATCAGCATCACCACCAACAGCACCGACATCACCACCACTACCACTACCACCGCCCCACCCTCACCATCATCACCGTCGTCGTCGTCGTCGTCGGCATTACCATGATCATGATGATCCTCATTATTATTATCATCGACGCTTTTTCTCTGGTAGATGCTATACCGACACTATACCAAAAGAGCGAAATATCAAATGGTCAAAGGTCCTATGAGTCATTACTTCTTCAACCTTCTAACACTCGTTAGAATCCTTGCTGTTCCTAACAAGGCTGTCTTCTGCAACAGTCCCATCCTGATGGTAAATCCTAGTTTCTTAAGTTATGCATTTAGCCTTTTACAAAATGCTCCCAATGCGCCAACTACAATCGGTACGACTTCTAAGTACCCTGTTCTCCATAGTTTCCCGATTTCCTTCCTTAACTTCCGATATTTCTCAATTCCTTCACTTTCATTCACTCTGTGGTCTGGCAGTGAAGCAATATCCACAATAATTGCTTTATTCTTCTTTTTTTCGACCACAATTTCATATTTTCTAGCCACGATAAGATGGTCACACTGGATGGTCATGTCCAACAAGTCTTGTATTGTTCGTTTGCAGCAACATTTTCCATATGGTGCTCATAGCATTTCTCATTTCTGTTCATGCCATACATATGACGGAGCATCCAAGAAACCAATCTGGCAATGTTGTCCTGCCTTCTCTTGTACTCTTTCTGTATAAGCATCTTACATTCACTAATAATGTGGTTTATTGTTTCAGTTTTCTCTCACCACACAGCCTAGAAAGTGGGAGAGTCACTCACTTGTCAATAATGAACCTGATATAGTTTGTCCTCAGTGCCTGTTCTTGGGCTGCAAAGATAAGAGCTTCAGTTTCAGGTTTCAAGTCGATTTTCCTAGTCCATTCCCAGATATTATCTTTGTCCACAGTGTCAGACATTTCCTGCAAGAATTAAACATACATTTTTTTCTCCTTTCCATCTTTTCAAGGTGTCTTTCTATCTGCCTTCTTCAAATTTTCCCTTTTCCTTTGCTTCTTCACTGATTAGGACTTTTATCTCTCTTACTCCTGCCATCAATCTGTCCTTTGAATTCTTTACACACTATTCCAGATTATTTTCCTCAGACACATTTCAGAGTTAATGAGACGTCTCCCTCCTCTTTGTCGGGATAGTTACAACCTTTTCTTCTTCTTCTTCTTCTTCTTCTTCTTCTTCTTCTTCTTCTTCTTCTTCTTATTATTATTATCATTGTTATTATTATTATAGTGAGGGCGAATGGCGAAATGGTTAGAGCGTTGCACTCACGATCTAGCGACCGTGATTTCAATTCCTAGACCGTGTGGTGTATTGTGTTCTTCAGCAAAACACTTCATCTCACGCTGCACTACAATCAGTGCAACCCCTGACGCGTGGTACATGTGTTGTCTATTCTGTAGTTGATGTAATTGGTTCTTAGTGCTTGCTCTTAGGCAGCACAAGTTAGAGCATCCGTTTTCGGTTTGAAATCACTTTTTGTCATTCATAGTCATCTTTTTCTCTGTCTGTCTTATCTTCAGCATCCCCATGAAATTCTCCATGCAATTTTCAGTGTCATTCATTCTCAAGAGTTTGTATAGAGCTTTATCTTTGCAATCTTCCATCCTACAAAAGCCTGATCTTCTTACTTCCAATAATAGTGGTCCTGTGGCACTTTTTACATACCATGCTATGTTGTTTTATTCTTCTCTAATGCTGTGTTCGCATCCAATCAGTTCTCTTCTCCCTCTTTTTTTCGTACAAACAGTCTGTTTGTGTTACTTTTTGGGTGAAGTATCCCATATCTAATCAGCAACTTTCTTGTTTTTCTATCTAAGCTGGTTAATTCGTCTACTGTTCATGAGATACTCCTGCTCCAAATCTAAGGAGGTAAACCGCCCAGGTGTTGATAGCTTCAATCTTATTCCGTCTGTTTAATTTCGACTTCAGGATCAGTCACAGTCTGCGCAAGTACTCTACTCTAAACCTTAAATTTTTCTGTCATTTCTTTCTACATAAATTTATCCATTTCCAATATCCCCAAGTACTTATAGCCCGTATCTTCTATCTGCTTCATAACTTCCCCAGACGGTATCGCTAGCCTCTCTTCAAGACTAACACACCACACTTTTGCAGTCCGAAGCCCATTCTGATATCGACTCTGAAAGTATACACAGTATCAACGAGGGAACTGACTTGGGATTTATCTATACCATAAAGTTTGAGGTCATCTATGAATAACAAGTGGTTGACTTTTTGTTGGAGGATTTTGAATATATACCCAACTTTTGCTTCCCTCAGAATCAGTGTTAGTGGTATCAAGCACAGTACAAAAATCAGTGGGGACAGGCAATCCCCTTGGAAGATGCCTCTCCTGATTTCTACTGTCTCTAAACTTCTTCCATATGCTGTCAGGTTCGTCCTCCACTTCGCTATACTTTTTCCACGTAATCGCTCAACATTCAATGTAATACCAAATAGGTTCATACATTCCATAATCCAAGTATGGAGCAAGCTATCACTGTTCCTTTCCTGTGGTTTATTAGAGATATCACCTC
>NC_068983.1:74408678-74410643 GCF_001194135.2 Octopus bimaculoides
ATACCATAAAGTTTGAGGTCATCTATGAATAACAAGTGGTTGACTTTTTGTTGGAGGATTTTGAATATATACCCAACTTTTGCTTCCCTCAGAATCAGTGTTAGTGGTATCAAGCACAGTACAAAAATCAGTGGGGACAGGCAATCCCCTTGGAAGATGCCTCTCCTGATTTCTACTGTCTCTAAACTTCTTCCATATGCTGTCAGGTTCGTCCTCCACTTCGCTATACTTTTTCCACGTAATCGCTCAACATTCAATGTAATACCAAATAGGTTCATACATTCCATAATCCAAGTATGGAGCAAGCTATCACTGTTCCTTTCCTGTGGTTTATTAGAGATATCACCTCAATGTTTGCAACGATAAACGCGTTCTTTAAAAGTGTTTACAAAAGAATTCTCCCAGAAAAGAATGAAATACTGTTCTTCGTTACAGAGCGGACAAAATCATTTACCTTTATCATAGGGAAAGGATCTAGACAAAATATTCCATTCCATATCAAATTGTTTATGATGTCCCTTAAAAGACCAAATTAATTTACTAAGCCCAGTATTGTTGCGTCTATTGATATGTCTAAATGTAGAGTAATGGTTAGATATTCTTTTGGACAACTGAGATGGAGAACTACCTATGTAAAAACAGACATCAGAACCGGAAGTAATTTTACATTGATAAACAGAGTTTCTAGTCTTAGAATTACTGCTAAAGAAACGAATGCGGTTTGAATTTATATCACAAATACTAATATTGTTGTTATTATTGTTCAAAGAATGGTTAGTATTAATAATATCAACGTTATTATTTTCATTAAGCGGATTTGCATTTAACAACTTATTGTTATGCGAAGAGATGATTGGTGAAAGGTTTTTGGTGTTTAAAAACCATATTCTAATTCGGTGCGAATTGATAATGGAATGGTATCTTGAATTTTTGGGGAAATTCTTATACATAGCTTCACGAAACTGGTAAGTGGGGTTAGATTTGATCTGCTTACCATATGGAATTATCAACCTAACAGTTTTACTAGGACATAATTAGGGTAATTATCTTTAAAAGTCCTATATATACTTTTATAACGTAAAAAGTGTCTTAAAATCGGTTATCTCCCTTACACTGCAAAATTACATTTTGCTATTTAGTGTTGTTATTCGAACTAAAATTTATATTGTTATTAGCGTTATGATGTCTTTTCCTGTTCTGATTAATAGTGGTAGAATTAACGTCAATAGGGTTGATATAGGTATTTTTTTCTTTATAGCCTGCTTTAAGTAAGTCAGAGTTATAAAATTCGGCTTTATCATTGAAGACATCAACATTGGCAGATAATCTAGAAAGTTTAAGTGAAATATTTCTAACTAAATTCCTTATAATATCTTTTGGATGGTTACTGAAAGAGCTAATATATTTTAAATTAACCTTAACTTACATAATGATTCATATTTCCCATACCATAAACCCTCAACTAATTAAGAAATTTTCCTTTCAACTCATTGCTATGATGCTCCACCACTACTTCTGCTCATGATGAGAGATGCACATTTCATCATCCGCCAAGGGACAGGCCCAAATGGTTAAGGTCAAACAACTGATAAGACAATCTGTGGAACTGAGCAGAATATTTGCTGCAACCCATCTTCTATACCAAGATAAAACAATGTACATGATAACACTTCCTGTCAATTAAGATCAGTACCACTGCCTGGTACTGCATCAGAGCATTTATTATCATCATCATCATCATTATTATCATCATTACTATTATTATTATTATTATCATCATTATCATCATCATTATTATTATTATTATTATTATTATTATTATTATTATTATTATTATTATTATTATTATTATTATTATTATTATTATTGAGTGAGAGAGCAGTGCATGCAGAGTGACACTGGGGTAAAATATACGAAGCCCATTATACCCATCATGACTACCCGTCTGATAAGGGTACACCAGGC
>NC_068983.1:74411206-74417710 GCF_001194135.2 Octopus bimaculoides
ATTATTATTATTATTATTATTATTATTATTATTATTATTATTATTATTATTATTATCATTACACGAAAGTTATTACAATTTTAATTAGCGCATGTTGTCTTGTGGTTTGCTCTTCAAATCTCAAAAGTCTTTCTTAGATTTCTTGTAGAATACCAGGTATAACTTTCCTGCAGATCCACAATACTTATCTAAATTCCAGTATAGTCCAGCCTCTTATGCAGCAATTTGTACATTGTACCGATTACATCAATTAACACGGAAACAATTTTCATCTTTTTGTTCC
Source organism: Octopus bimaculoides (assembly GCF_001194135.2). Classification (NCBI taxonomy): domain Eukaryota; kingdom Metazoa; phylum Mollusca; class Cephalopoda; order Octopoda; family Octopodidae; genus Octopus; species Octopus bimaculoides. The sequence continues at coordinate 74,411,490 of NC_068983.1, forward strand.
CTGAAATCTTTATCTCTTGAGCTAGGTTCTGGTATTTCTTTCTTTTCTCAGTTTCGTTGATATTCACTCTATCAGAAAACTTGCAAAGTCAATCTTTTTACGCTGTTTTACTACTGCACAGGAATATCTGGTCCCCTTGCCCCTGCATTATGATACGTCTCTATGGAGAAATCTCATTAAAATCATGTAATTATCATTTACCTCCTTAGCCTCTAGTTTGTGCTCATATGACTTCCGCGTTACTAGAAACCCATAAATTTGGCTAACATCCCAATGTACTCTTTTACCGATAGTCATGCCTACGTTTACACTATTTTTGTATGAGTTTATTGTACTCACTCAAAATATGGTTAATACATTCGTCCCCTTTCCCCCATATTTGTTGCATTACAATGACTGAAAAGACACCTTGCAGCATTCATACTAACGCTTTATATCTTGAGTTTAAAACCTTTCGATGTGAACTTTGCTTTTCATTCCTCCTGGGTCGATAAAATAAAGTACTTGTTAAGACTAGGGGTAATGTTGTCGACTACCACTCTCAAAATTGCTGGTCTTTCACTTAAATGAAATCCATTATAATCGTGCTGTGAAATGGCAGAATTGATAGTGTCGGATAACCTGATTGACGATATTTCTTTATGTTCTGTCTTTCATCTTTTCGGGGTGTATAATATAAAATACCAGTCATGTAGTAGATTCGGTGACAGCGGCAAATCCTCTTATCTCATGATTTCTCTTCTTGTGACTAAATTAGAAGCTATTGTTATTTAGACTATCAAAAAAAAAACAAAAAAAAAACAGAATACCTTTTCCTGTTACCGGATTTTAATTTATTTGTGACTCCAATTCTTTTTTTTTGTTGTTTTTTGCTTTTATTTTACAGGTAGCTGTTTACAATGAGAGATTTTAAATTTATGATTCCTTCTCACTTTAAGATAGAATAAGTTAGGATGATACACCAAATCGTAAAGAGTTCTAAGCAGTATAAAGCATTCCCAGAATATTGGTGCTACATCTATTTCTGTTTTATTTTCAACTACGTCTTGATAAAATCGTTTCGGGTTGGAGTCGAATGATTTATTTTGTTCAAAGTTTTGTTGTTGCTTCTCACACCAGCAAATTCTTTGTGATTCAGTGCGGGTCTCTTGTTTCAGGCTTTCTTTGGTTTACGAGAATTCTTTCATAATTATGTAATATTTTTATAGTATTTGTCTCTCCTTTTTGTTCTCAGTTGTCCTTTTCTCTATTGATTTCATTTTGGATTGAAACTTTTCTCTTATATTGTCTTTTTCAGTATATTTCTTTTCCATGTTGTATCTTTCACTCTTACTCTTTCATCGTTGAACTTTTATCTTTAGGGGTACATTTGTTGCTCCATAGGAAGATCTATTGATTTTCATTGTTTAATGATATCCACCTTCATAACATTGCCAATTTTATGATTTCCATCTTTAGAATTATCATTTTTTAAGCTTTCTCATAGTCAGCATACTTTTGTTTGTGTTGTTCTTGTTCGATTTTCTTTCATTTTTCTTTAGGTGTTGTGGAATTTGCTTCTCTTCTACTTTGTTATTTACTTTGTTTTACATGTATTATGTATATCTTAGCAGTTTATGCTTTCAAAGTTTTGTTTTACTTCCCTTGTTTAAGTTTTGCTCGTGTTTTGTGTTTGCGTAATGTCTTTCTTTTCTACTTCAATTGGTGATATCTTCTTTGTATTTGGAATGCATGATTTTTATTTAGTTAGGATCCAGAGTTACTTTGAAATTAAGGTTATTGTCTCTCAAAACTTTATGCTAGAATATTGTAGCATTTTCTGCTTTGGGTTAGAAATTGACTGTAAAATATGCATGTGTTATACAACTATATATCTTACATCAGTATTTCTGAGTTATTCGCGAACCTTGAAAACTTGAGGAGGAACTTTCTGGTCGTTTATACAGATTGTCACAATTTTCCTCGTGTATTGGTCTATATATTTATAACAATGCCGAGTTTTGTATATTCATAATGTTTATTACATTTGCGATACATTTATTATATACGGTAAAGATCAATAAAATTCAGATTCAAAGAACACAGTCCTTTTAATCTTTGGTTAATGACTATTTTTATTTGAATTAATTGTAATTGTTTGTGTGGACGCAACTACATTGTCACGTGTTGGTATGATGCTTACTCCGTTAGTTCCTTCAGCTGTGGTGTTGATCAACCAGCGTGAATATTTGTAATACAATGAATATATGCGACGAAGATAAGTTGCACTTGTAAACAAATATACTACTACTACTACTACTACTACTACTACTACTACTACTACTACTACTACTACTACTACTACTACTACTACTACTACTTCTATTACTGCTGCTGCTGCTGCTACTACTACTACTACTACTACTACTACTACTACTACTACTACTACTACTACTACTATTTTGAGGAATATGTCAAGAATCTGTTTTCTTTTTCAAATGAATAATTTACGTATATTTCGGAGGACACACATAGGAATGGAGGTTAACAAGGATGTTCCAAATAACGAAAATGCTCAAGGTTAACACAAATGCTAAAGATTACCGAGAGCAAATTTCAATGGAAAACATGCGAGACAGTATTTAATGCTTACAAGATTAACTGGGGTTAGAAAAAAGTTCAGAGCATATTTAATACAAAACGTGCAGCCAAAGAATACAATAACAATGTCCACAGATCCAAATATTGGAACGTGCCTACGTCTATCAGTATAGTTAATATATCAATGTCCTTACATGTTTTAATTCAACAGTAAAATTCCTTAGTTTTTTAGTTGACCAGTGTACAACATCATAGTCGCTGGCTATTTCTCTATAGACAGTTAGTATGCATATGTTATTTCTGAGTTCGAGTGTGGCGCCAGGTATATCATGACTGATCTGAGGTTCTGGCTGCATACTAACTTTCTATAGTGCTTTAGTAGCGTCGTTTCTATGGCTGGACGCGATTGATGAAGATTTCCAGAAGCTCGATGTCATCTTGGAAGATGCAAAGTCGCTGGTTCGAGACCACCAGCGAAAGAGAGCATTGATGGCATTTGCCGGATCTACGCATGATAACGCCTCTGCAACCACTAACTTGAAATTACTCCATGCCCATCAAGCAAGAACATGAAACAAGCAAGCAAATATTTCGTAAAAAAGATACAGGTTCGTAAGCCCTAGTGCATTCTTGAAGCAATTAAAATTTGTTATCAAGATATACGAGTTGGGGCTGAAAAGTTCCTGGCTTTAAGGGCATCGCGAAAGGCTTGATTGGAAGCTCAGCCTTCCCAGTTCTTTTACAGATCTTAAAAAAACTGAAGGACTGCTGCAATAAATGTGTGAATCTGAGATGGTAATATGTTGAATAACATCATAATTATCTGATCCTCTTGCATATTCTTTTATACAACGCCAGGAACATTTCAGTACATCCTTGTATGTAAAACAACCTCGCCAGGTTATCAACTTTTTTAAAGAATATGTTGTAGGAGCTTGTTGAATTGGGATAGTCTGATACACTGTAATGTATTATCTGAGAGTCTACACAACACATTTGTCATGTATATCCTAGTGATTGTGTTTATTTCTCACAATTTTTCAATATATCTAGTGGTGACAGCTTATTCTTGTATCCCAAGTGTTGTGTTTCGTGACCCATTCAGACTGGATTTGCGCATACAGTCCAGAATTATTTTGTATCAGTTTATATATGAAACATTCACTTCTCGGAAACATAAGGCCATGTAAGACATATCTTTATAATTGTTTCAACATCTGATTCATGTTACACCAGAATACCTACCTTGCTACTGTTTTAGGATTTGGTTGTTGCTGTTTGATGTCTATGGCGATATTTTGTGAAAATATTTTTGCTGCGAATGTAAGCAGTTATCTTAATATGTTTCCAATCACAAACACTTACATACGGCAGGTAGCAGATTTTATTTTGAGTTGGAAAGGTGGTAGGTGACATTATGACTGCTTTTTATAGTGCTCTGAGATGCTCAACAGCTCTAAGCGTGTTATATTATAGGGATTTAGATGACTTGATATATATTATATGGTGTTTTTACTAGATTTCCTGTATCATAAGCTACAGAAAATATATCTTTAAATTTTTATTTTTCATTTTCTTGGAGAAGTTTTCACACTCACGTTTTACTCTCGTCTATGTACAAGTATATGTAGAGTACAGACCTGTGCAATTCTATATTATCATTCGCTAAGGCTCTAAATTCTTTGTTCAATCGGACTCAATTCTTGTCAGTTTTATGCATTTTCAAATTACATTTTAATGTTTTTGTTAAACTGCTTCACACTACCAAGGAAAGTCTTCAGCCGAGGATTGTTAACAGCAAACAATTTTAGACTATCCATGAAGAGAATATTGTTGATGGGCCTGGCCCTCCCGTCTCTACATGCGGTATTCTAAATGGCTATTTTATTAGGCCAGAATTAATATTTTTCGGATTACACACTAGATATTCCAATGAGAGATGGCCTTACTGGCGATGCAAGAATTGCTCAAAGTTATTTGAAAGAAGTTCCCTATGATATCGTACTATTGATGTTCATGCCGCATTTCATGTAAGCCCTTGCCAAGACCTAATGGGCCCAAACATATGATATGCTCTTTTCCCATACTGTCCCTTCATTCAAAACTATCTTGCTAACATAGAGATAAGCGAGTGCCTTGCACAACTTGGGTGTAGGTGAGTGGCGTAGTGGTTAGGGTGTTGGACTCCTGATCGTAAAACTGTGGTCCCGATTCCTAGACCGGGCAATGCGTTGTGCTTTTGAGTAAAACATTTCATTTCATGTCATTCAGCTGGCAAAAATGAGTAATCCTGCCATGGACCGGCGTCCCGTCTAGGTAGGGAACATATACGCCATGAAACCGAAAACCAGCCCTTGTGAGTCGATATGACTCGAGAAGGGAACTTGACCATTATCGTTGCAAAACTTGGGTATACACTCTATCTAATCTACATGTATCATATTTTTTGTAAACGTTCAACTATACTGCTGTTTGGTTCTTTAGAGAGCATGTTATGGATTGCTCATAGATAGTGATTAGGCAGATGACCATATGCTATTTCTTCTCTGGGGGGATCATTGTTTTCTTTCCATTAAGGATCCCTCAAGAAACTTTCTGGATTATTTAAGGGGATCTTGAAAATGCTTTTTGATTGGCTGCCATGTTTTGAACGTTTTTATACAAAGAAGCTAAAACAAATCTCAATACAGTTATTGTAATGCACGGATATCTTTCTTTTCAATTTCTGTTGTTGCAATGTATGCCTGTAGCTAACTAATTTTTGTTATACTTATTTTGCTTTTCAAAAATCGATTTTGAATGCTTCTAATGTTTCTTTAGAGGAAGCTGTTTTATCTACTTTTAAGTTATTACTGCGTAATGACTTATAGAACTTTCGCACATTGTTTTTAAATATGTAGTTTTGAGACATCAACATATATGTAAACCTAAACCATTTTAATCTATTATTTTAAGCGAGTATTTTTGCTTTCAGCATTCAAGTGTTTGCAGTAATGTTTGTTGATTTCTTAACACCGCTGTTATATTTAATCATAAAACATTTCTCAATTTTTCTGGAAGGTCTTTCTAATTCTGTTTGTAAAATCGTTCTTGCTTTGCTATGCAGAGTATCTGTTCAAAGCTTTAATTTACTCTTCCAACTGTCTACTCTAGGTTGACAACTTTTTTCTTTTGTATCGTTAGTCTAGACCTGCATAATTCATAGTAAATACGAAAGATTATAGGAAATTAATAAACCCAGTATGTCTCGGAATAGAATGGTATGTCAGAATATTGTAATTTATTATGTCACCTTTATGTTTACTGGTAGCGCCTCTCAGTTTTGAGTGGCTTTTAAAAAGAGCTTCTCAAAAGTATGCCTAGCAATTATTTCAACATTTTGTATGTATATCAACAGATGTTTGATACCTGTAGTAGTAGCGACTCTAATGGTTTCAAAAGAAGTCAGTTTATACCAACGACTTCAGTAGTAAGGACGTCCTTGACTGGAAAATTGATGTTGTTGTTGTTGTTGTTGTTCTTCTTCTTCTTCTTCTTCTTCTTCTTCTTCTTCTTCTTCTTCTTCTTATTATTATTATTATTATTATTATTATTATTATTATTATTATTATTATTATTATTATTATTATTATTATTATTAT
>NC_068983.1:74419270-74421086 GCF_001194135.2 Octopus bimaculoides
GGGGAAGTGCGACGACATTCTCGAGGAGGCTCTGGGAGCCGGCGAGAACGACCTGGCTAGTCTGTTCAGAGGACTTTCCGGTCGGGAACTATCATAGGTAATTTCCAGATGTCCTTGGCCTGGTAGTCCTACCGGGGGGGGGCGCTACTGGTTCGAGATAAACTCTACAGGTACAGACTTGTCCGAGGTGCACGCAGAGTGAGGAAACCGTTCTGCCCTCCCCCGTTCAGTGTCCGGGCATTGCTGACTTATGTAAGAAAGATCCGTCTGTCGGCCGAGTCTGTAGTGATGATCGCACCGCCGCTTTCCTTCAATCGGGCGGGCAAGGCGATTTTCTTTTGCCTGATGGCTGTGGCGAAAGAGGTTGTTTGGTGGACAAAGTTGAAAAGTATGAGGACAGATGCATTCCTCTTTGGTATAGCTCTCTTTGGCTTCAAGTTTCACTTGAAAAGGAAATTGAGAGTGTAGAGGGAAGTGTTGTCCTCGAGTGAGTTTATTACAATGTGGATGAAAGTTGCGAAAATGGCAATAGTGGATGGTACCTCTCTCAGTGAAGATCTGTGAGTCGGAGAGTAGGAATTGGAGAGGGCACTTGCTCCTAGTGTTTCGGGGAAATATCGGACAGTGGGGTTCCTCGATTATCCCTACAGGCCTTCCTGTATAATGAGGGCCACATCTCTACCACCGCTGCCATTTTTTTTACCTTTGTATGCTCTGCATATGCCCCTTCTTTTTAAGCGTATACCCTGTATACTTACTATTTTTATCATTTCACTATATGTGAACCTCTACACTTTATGTCTGTCTCTGTATTGTCCTCCTCATCCTTCGCCCTTTTGGGAAATAAATGAAATTCTTCTTCTTCTTCTTCTTCTTCTTCTTCTTCTTATTATTATTATTATTATTATAAATATTATTATTTGAATCTCTTACCCATTAGTGATAGTGAAGGACAAAAATCATACCATCGATGTATTTAGAGTTGTGTAGCAATTGATGATATGAGATGAGATGTGAAAACGCGAAAACATTTCAGCGATTCCAGTTATTCAACACATACAGATTAGATTTTCAGAACGTTCTAATGTGAACATTAAAAAAAAAACTGTGTGGGATTAGCAAGTCTGATTCAAGAGTATTTATTAGATCAACGGAGATGAATAGTATAGTGTCCTATTATGTTTTGCTTGCTGGCTACACAAACCAAATGTTTATGATATCCGTGGTCAGTCTATTTAAGACCCACTGCTCCAGCGCACAAAATGTGTGTAGCAAAAGGATTAGCAAAATATCTGAACACAACTTAACGAGGATTAGAGAAATATTGACGCATGAGTTAACAAGTATCTTTGAAGAAGGCCATTCGAGTAGAACAAAATGAAATAATTAACATTGAATGAGGTGAGCCAGTTATCAGATTATGAGAAGCGATTTAATAAATCATCTCGATCATAGGCTAAGTAGTGCTTAACCATTTTTGCGAGGCGAAATGCGCCTCGAGGGTTATCAACAGAGAGAGGAGGAGTGTCATGTGATGCAAAAAGTGACAGCTGTTGTCACATTTTACGGTTGGTGGTGAATGGGTATGCTTGTATATTTTTAGATGAAACCACCATAATCATGACTCCCTTCACTAACATGAACATCATTATCAACATCACCATCATCATCATCATTGTCATCCTCGTCATCGTTGTCGTTGTGGTCGTCCGCATTATAACCACCAACACCCATACGTCTCTCATTGTTTAGACCTTACCCAACAAGTACCTTTAATACATACATACATACATACATACATACATACATATATATA
>NC_068983.1:74421402-74422051 GCF_001194135.2 Octopus bimaculoides
TGATAGAAAGGATGGTTTAAAGCTATCTTCAATCGCAAACATATTCAGGTCCAAGATTACATCACAAAGAAAATATCACAAAGAAAAAAGAAAAAGAGAGAGAAAAAGGAAAGGTCCACTTAGTATTATCCATTGTAATCTGCTTATCCTTTAAATTGTTATATCCACATAAAAGTTCATCGGTATTCAAAAATATGTCCATATTGTACCACAATTCAGGGTAGAGTGAATGATAAATAAATATAACTAGCGTAAATGAGATAGAAGGAGAGGATCAAAAATGAAAGAAGTTAGAGGTTAAAACAATCTAAAATACGAAAAAAAAAAACAAGATAAAATAAGAGATAAAATATTAAAATAATAGAAGTCAAATCGAGGGTAATATAAGAAAAAATACGGATAATAAAGTAAGATGCATATAAAGGATTTAGTAGGGTTGGAATAAGGTAATAAAGGAATTGGGATAAAGAAATGGATGGAAGAAAAAAAAATTAAATAAAAGAAATAAAGAAAAAGAGGAATAAGAAAAAACCTAAAAATAGAAAAAGAGATAAAGAGAAATAAGGAGAAATAAAGGGAAATAAAGAGATAAGATAATGTCCTAAATGACAGAAATACATGATGCTATCTTGGCCAGGAATAGTGGGGG
>NC_068983.1:74422085-74423189 GCF_001194135.2 Octopus bimaculoides
GGGGGGGGGGGTCATAAATAATTTCTTAGCTAGAGTAGGTTGAAATATGATATCCTTGTGATGAGTGGTCAGTTTACCCAAAGCACACCGCCACACCTTAAGCATATGAACTTATCTATTATATTGGTACATACACTTATTTAGACGATAAAGGCGGTGAGCTGGCAGAAACGTTAGCACGCCGGGCGAAATGCTTAGCGGTATTTCGTCTGCCGCTACGTTCTGAGTTCAAATTCCGCCGAGGTCGACTTGCCTTTCATCCTTTCGGGGTCGATTAAATAAGTGCCAGTCACGCACTGGGGTCGATATAATCGACTTAATCCGTTTGTCTGTTCTTGTTTGTCCCCTCTGTATGTAGCCCCTTGTGGGTAGTAAAGAAATAACACTTACTTAGAAGATAGATAAATAAATGAATAATAATAATGATGGAAGTGGTAAAGAGTAATTAGAAAATATAATCCTGTCACGATGCTCCTATGTACAGATATAAGTCACCAACGATTAATATAGCTTGCGAAGATGTCGTTTTATCAGATAAGTAGAAATTTCACGAGAGGAAACATAAGATTCACAAAACAGGATTTAAATATCATTTAACAAAAATAATCTGACATCCTCAACGACAAATATTATTTCATAATAAGATAAGAATTATGGCTGTAGGAATATAAACTATATTCTCAATCACTCTGAAAATGATATCCATAACATGAAAAATATCTGATCTTATGACTGCAATCATCAGTATGGTGAACGACTTGGTCAAGCCCCTTATATATAGATTCCACAATTGGAAGTGGATACCAACGTATAGAATGGAAATGCATGCGAAGTGCAAACGGAATTCAATAGACAGAAGTAATATTATTAGAATACACTTATATAAACTTCAGGGGAAATACATTAAGACACATTCATAAAGATTTATCTACATGACATAATATATCCCCCCACACGAACAATTTATATATCACTCATATAAACATACATTCAAGCGCTGCTATGCACATATCAACCTTCATATATACATATACGTGTGTGTGTGCGTGCGTGTAGGGGTGGCTGTGTGATAAGTGGCTTGCTTATATATATATATATATATAT
>NC_068983.1:74423199-74427583 GCF_001194135.2 Octopus bimaculoides
AAGGATAAAAATATCCGTTTTAACTACTGGTATAATTACCTATGTTAACCCTGGACATACATATTCAAGCATATTATGCTCCTACATTTCAGGCAACGACAAGATAAGCACGATTTTATCAGAAATCAAACAGAAAATGGAGAAATATTGATCAACAATAATTGAATAACATCAATTATTACTTTTTAATGCAAATAGACTATCCTATCTAACAGCTGTTTCTGCGTCCAATATTCTACGGTATTGCCATTGAAAATTCACCTACGGGTAGGTGTAAATAAGTAAGTAAATAAATAAATAACAGTATGGAACAGTAGTATATGTTGTAAGTGGCCCAAAACCGCTTAGGACATTGTAATTAAAAGAACAAACAAACACCTAAGCAAGCACAATGCGAAGGATTGAACAACGCCCGCAGAGATCGCTATTTGGACAATTGCGAATTAAGGTGGTTGGGGGGAAAATGGACAAATGCTTTATAAAATAGGATTGTGGAATTAGTAGACGAAGAAAGGAATTAATTAGTAGGAAAAGAAATAGGGAGGGAGATAAGGTGTACACTATGGTAAGTGGAATCTACAGTTAAGCGGAGGTAATGACTAGGGTAGTGACCTACATTTAGAAAATTATAATCTAACTTCTGAACTAACAACTACAGTACCCAAGCAGTGGGCTTACTAGACAAACAAATAGTAATTGGCTAAACATTCCTAAATACAATCATCCTAGTGGTCATATGAATAAGTATAATTACAAATCCCTAAGTTAATTAAATGATTACAATTTAATTACATGCCACAGTCTCACACGCGACCTAGCTAGCATCATTTCCTCCATAGATAATAAAAAAAAAACTAGACATTTTTATTTAAATAGAGGTAACAATAATAACAATAGCAACAATAGTAAGAATAAAAATAACAACCACCATAATCACCCCAAACCTAGTAATGAGAACACTCAGAACCACAATAACCCTATCAATCATGCTACACCTAACACTAACCCACTAGCAAGTAATTCTCCTCCACAGCACAACCTATGCGACTATAGAAATAAACAATTGCGCCCTTGGAAATACTTGTAAAAGAAAAGATGTAATTTACCAGTGCACAGTCAGAACACAGTTCAGTAAAAAGATACATATAGGAGCTACTCAAAATGAAATGAAACGTATATTAGCCGCACATCAACACACTTTCAGAAATCGAAATAAATATAATTGGGAGGTTAAAGATAAAAATATTAGATTCTTTTTAGAATGGAAATTCCTCGCCTCCGCACCTTCGTACAATGTAAAAACTAAGAAATGCCATCTGTGCATCAATGAGAAATTTTTCACACTAGAAGCCCGACACCCATTACTTAACTTGAGGGAAGAGAGATATTCTGCTTGCCTGCACAAAGATAAGTTTACCTTCTCTAAATATATGTAGTATTAGGGATCCCATTGCATCATCCCCACAAATAGCACCCAGAGCTCTTCACCACAGAAATAGTATAACTCGATACTAAATGATGGCATGTATTAACTTCTAATTAAAGCTAGTTTAATAGTATTAGACACCTAGGCCTCTTATAGGTAATCTAGCATCAATATCCCTATACAAACCTACCTGAGTTCAAAATTCCACCTCCCACACATAACTAAATTATCTAATATATTTATCAATTTATCTCTCCTTAATATAATCTTCTCACAACCTTTTAATAATACTAGTTCTTTTAACTATGAACTTAATTTCGAATATAGAGGGCATAAGTACCCATTTCCCCACAATTAGTCCCACCTTCCAAATGGAACCTGGAATTTCCTCCTTAACAACAAATTATTTTGGCTCTATTTGCAACTAATTTTAGTTTTCTATACCATGTGTTAACTTGTTTAACTTAATTTCATTCTGGACCTAATTTCAGTCAGCTAGGGACTACTTCCATTTATTGGTGACCTCCTATTAGATTTACTCATACCCCGTATAACAAAATTTATTTAACGCTTTAATATTAACTTCACACATCTCTTAGTTTGTATTTGCATGTACTTTGTATCGCAGTTGGCGCTTTCCTATGAAATATTATTGTTCTTAAGCATATTAATGCATGCATAGATATGCAATTGTGGTAGCTGCCATATGTATGCACCCATCAAGGGTTAATATAACGAAAATGCTAGTAATAATAATAATATAATAATATATATTAAGCATGATTGAGCAAACTGTAGTATGTGCCTGCATATGCAACGATAATAATAATTAGCAAGTAATTAAATTGTAATCATTTACTTAATTTTGGGATTTGTAATTATACTTATTCATGTGACCACTAGGATGATTGTATTTGGGAATGTTTAGCCATTTACTGTTTGTTTGTCCAGTAAGCCCACTGCTTGGGTACTGTAGTTGTTAGTTCAGAAGTTAGACTTTGTATTATAATTCTCTAAATGTAGGTCACATCCTTAGTTATTACCTCCCCTTAACTGTAGTCTCCACTTACCATAGTTTACACCTTATCTTCCTCCCCATTTCCTTTCCTACTTATTAATTCCTATCTTTGTCTACTAATTCCACACTCCTATTTTATAAAGCATTTGTCTATTTTTCATCCCAACCGTCCAAATAGCGACTTCTCTAGGCTTTAATGACAATGCGGGTGTTGGTCATTCCTTCGTATTGTGCTTGTTTACATGTTTGTTTTTTTTTATTTAAAATGTCCTAAGCGGCTTGGGGCCACTTACAACATATTCTACTGTTCCATACTTTTATGAGGACAAATATCCGTCAAATGTAAATAATGTAAATAATGTACATAATTCCTCATTTTTACAATATAGAACTGTATTACTTCAATGTTGAATAAAAAGGAAGTCTGGAGGAGAAGAAAAAAACACTGTTTTAGTTGTCCTTAAAACACTATCGCACAGTTACATTTTGAGCAGTAGATAACTGAAATTTATAGAGCTTCATGTCTGAAATTTTTGAAGTATCAAGGAATTTCCATTAAAATATTGTGGAAGTTTTCTGTTTTCTCTCTGTATATTTCCTATATATCCTTTGCTACGGAGGAGCCAAATCTAGAATAAAACCCTGGATATAGATGTTCTTTTCTTTTGTAATGTTTACCAGCAATCCTTCAATTTTCAGAATCCGAGGAGAACACTCTCACATTCAAGCAAGTGTATGAATATTAGAGCTATTATTATGTAATACTCTTCATGGTACTTTATTAAATTACTTTCTTCCGTGTATTCTGGAATTAATGTAGTCATTTTATTCGGCATGGGCACGGTACATTTAAGTCACCAGCAATACCATGGCTACATATCCTTGCGAAGATTTTTCATTGATATATTTAACACTGTAACTAACAGTTGAGATCTCATTCGCTCTACTCTTTGAACCTTCTGCCAAACAACCAGCTCTCTTTGCACACTTTTATATATCACACCAATGTACTATCGCAAAGCCATTAAATAACGTTAACGGTATATGCTATCACTTATCTGTTGAAATGACGGTGTAAATATTATCTAAGTTCGGCAGAAAGTATAAGCACAAAAACACAGGCACATAAACACAGACACAGTCACATACACGCGCATGGAGATAAACACCCCCACGCCCACACCCACACAAATGCAAACATGTGTGTGCACGTCTGGAATTTGAACTTACTATTAAGTTCAGATTTCAAGATATAGCATCAGAATGTTTGCCATGACTAGAATGATAGTTAATATTGGAGAAGACGAAAATCGTAATGGTTTCTGAACGCAGTGATCTCTCGACAATACGAATGCTCTATAGTTTAAGGTATACATGCAAGCAAGTTGATAATAACATTCATCTATGATGGAGAAAACTTAATTCGACGAGCTGGTAGTATCATTACCGTTTGTAGTAGAAGTAAAGAATATATGATGAGTAGACTGTTTCTGTCTAATCTACCGCTCTTTTCCTCAACCTTCTATTTGTCTCTTCTAATTTCAAAGATGAGAGTTGTTTACTAACTTCTCAATGGACTATACTACAAGTGACAATTGTACAATTAGCACAGTTATCTGGTAGACTCGAGATTACATTGTATGCAACTAAGGCGGCCGTTTGACTTACGTATTAAATATATTCAGCAGCTTACTTACAAAGCTACATTTTATCTGAAACTATGCCAGAGAGAAAGATGGACAGGATCAAAGCTTGTCCACTGAACTGAGTGTTGATCAAGATCGAATCCAGAAACATGTGGTTGCAAAACAAACTTCTTAATCACACAATTAAATGCATATTTTTTCTCACTCTTCCTCTCTCACCTACTCCCTCACTGTCACATGCTCTCTCTCTCTCTCTCTCTCTGTATGTATGTATATATATGCATACATACATAT
>NC_068983.1:74428363-74428934 GCF_001194135.2 Octopus bimaculoides
TTAAGGGTCGTTCTCACAGTTTATATTTATATTATAAGGTTTTTAAACTTTTAAATTTTCATATTCAAAAGAGACAGAGACTTCAAATTCGATATATCGATTTATAAATCGATATATCGAATTTGAAGTCTCTGTCTCTTTTGAATATGAAAATATAAAAGTTTAAAAACCTTATAATATATATATATATATATATATAAATATAAATGTGCGTAGCCTAGGGTTTAGGGTGTTGCATTGACGAACTTGCGATCGTGATTTCGCTGGCGTATTGTGATGAGTGGTCTGTAACAACTGTTTTGTTGATCCGGTGATATATACATGCATACATACATATGTGTGTGTGTGTGTTAACGTGTATACGCATGTTTCCTTCTGGACAGGTTCTTTCAACCAAATTATAAACAAAACATATAGCTCGAAACGAGGCTGTAGAAAGTTACAATTGTTGATTGTTGCTGGAACGCAGCGAGAGAGAACCTGAATACACATGCTTGCAAATCCTAATTCTGAACTCCGCAGCCAGTTTATCTATCTATCTATCTAAAGATATATATATATATATATATAT
>NC_068983.1:74428996-74432163 GCF_001194135.2 Octopus bimaculoides
ATATGTTGTTGTACTTGGGGATGGTCATATTGCCAGTTTAGCCAATAAAAACACACGCACTGTATATTTGGTGTTAATTTGCTTCAGCTTTATATTACATTAATCTTAATCTTATTTCGGCCAGAGTTCTTTCGTCACACTTCTGTGACCTCATCAGTGGTCCTTTGTTTCCTTCTTTCTTATGTGTGTCTCACCTTGCTAACTATCAGCCATATATATCATGTATGAATATACATAATCTTTTCAACTCTAGGCACGAGGCCCGAAATTTTGGAGGAGGGGGCAACAGATTAGATCACTACGCAACTGGTACTTAATTTATCGATCCCGAAAGGATGAAAGGCAAAGTCGACCTCAGCGGAATTTGAACTCAAGACGTAATGGCAGACGAACTACCGCTAAGCATTTCGCTCGGCGTGCTAATGTTTCTGCCAGCTCGCCCCCTTATGAATATATATATATAATGTATTAATGTGTTTCTATGTGTATGTCTGTCCATCTATCTATCTATCTATCTATCTATCTATCTATCTATCTATCTATCTATCTATCTATCTATCTAGAGAGATAGAGAGAGTGAGAGAAAGAGATTGTGCGTTTATAAATCTATATAACAGAATATATGCGTTTGTGTGTGTGTGTTTGTATGAGTACATATTATATATTATATATAAGTACATATATATTGCAGATAAATGTTATATTACGTGCAACTATAAATCCTCATTGATATGAGATACGCATTTATAGCCTATTAGCTAATATAAAATCACAGAAACAAACAAAATATCATTACGTTGATGGTACATTATTATTCAAATTCAAATCTTTGTGCATTTTGTCATAATTATGTGGAGGAAAACATTTCAAACGAAAACCTGAAGCGACAACATTCAAATACACATCAAAACACTTCCATAATAATGCTCATTTATTTCCATTAATATTTTGGAAAAAAAACTCCGTTTATTGTTAAGATATATATATACAGACTAAAAACTAAAGTATGTTTTTTTTTCTTTTATATCGCTAAGTCATAAGAAACATGTTTTTGTTGCGGTTTTTGGACAATTGGTTGTTGAGCGTGTAGGACGATCGAATCAGAACTCAAGCATTGTTTCATGAGACAGTAACACATAGAAATATTGTAATTTCTTACCTTTCGGGCCTGGTTCGAATATGCTTACAAAAATCGTATTAAGCAGATTGATTAGTTAAATTTACTACACAAGAACATATATAGTGCACATGATAGTCTACCGTAGAGTTTTCGTCTAAGTAATTTCAGTTGCAACGTTGGAATATACCGGAGGGGCAACAGAAAACACTTGCTTAAAATACTACTTACTGGGCGCAAACGTGAATGCGATGTTAGCTCTATAATCCCATAGCTTATTACAAATGAGGTATGAGCAGTCATCTTCGAGAAGCGAGCCTCATGAAACACTGCTCATCATCCGGTGGACTGTACTCCTTGTAAAAAAATTTGAAGGCAATTTTCGTTAGGTGTGTCACTCAGAAAATCCCGAGGGCCGCAGTTTCCCTATGACTGTTTTAGCCCTAATCAGGATCACTAATATATGTTGTAGGACATCGACATAGTTTACAAATGCCTGCAGATGAAACCGTAAATTCTGGCGTTACATGATGTATTATATAGGAGTCCCGGATAAGAAGAATATACAAATGTTTATCGTTAACATCAAACAAAAAACATAAAACGGTTGGTTTGATCGATGTAAATAAACAGTGTACAACATAATGGAAATCATAACTGACGGATAATAAAGCCAAATGAAAACAAAGAGAAATAGAAAAAAAAAAAAAGATCACTCAATACGAACTTCACATCTAGATAATGTAAATAAAATAACAAAAATTGCATTGTGGGGAAAAAGATGATCAACTGAAAGAAATTGCGTATTATCATTTAGCCAAGTGGTGAACGTTCTTTCTGCTATCTTTTCGAAAGTACTTTTTAACGTACAGCACCATTGCAAAAATAACTTGCATTCCTTTTTATTGCTCACAAGTATTGACGCTCACAAGTATTGACGAACGAACTTATAGTCTCTCTCACTCTCTGTCTGTCTCTCTCTCTGTCTCTCTCTATCTCTGCCTGTCTGTCTGTCTGTCTGTCTGTCTATGTTCTTTCAAAATTCTCATATACGTATGCCTTTTAGGATATTAACCTTGTATATTTTTTTATAGTACTTGTTTGTACGTGTCTAAAACTTTGTGTGGGTGGGGGGTAGGGCTAGCCAATGTAATCGTTTACAGTACTCAACCGGTATTTATTTTAAAGACTCCAAAAGGATGAAAGGTAAAGTAGAACTTGGTGACATTTGAAATGAGAATATTAAGCCACTAAGCATCTACTAGCTCGCCGCATGTGTATGTGTGTATAGTATATGTTTATATATATATATATATATATATATATATAAGTTAAAAAAACACACAAAAAACAATAACAAAAAAACAACAAAACAACAACAAAGTGAGGACGTGATACAGATAGTGTTATAAGACGTTCGGGAAAGGAAACAGATATGCAAAAACACGCACACACACACACATATATGTGTGTGTATACTATATCTGTGAGTGGTTTGGGCATTCGACTCCCGATCGCAAGGTCGTGAGTTAGAATTCAGGTGGTTCGTTGTGTCCTTGAGCAAGATACTCTATTTCACATTGTTTGAGTCCACCCAGATGGCAAAAATGAGTAGTATCTGTGTTTCAAAAGGCCAGTGTTATCATATTCTCTGTCACGCTGAATCTTCCAGAGAACTATGTTAATAGTACGCGTGTCTTGGAGTGCCCAACCACTTACACGTTAATTTCACGAGCAGGATGTTCCGTCGATAGGATCAACTGTATTCTTCATTGTTTTAGCAGTTCAATATGTGTGCATGAGCACAAATTTATATGAAGGACCAAACATATTACCTTTATAGAGAATGTCAAAGTTTAGCTCTTTTATTGTAATCTTTGACTCGAATAACGTGATAATTTCAAGAGTATTTGTTGAGCACTAGTGAAATATATTTTGTTTTTACTAATTATGATGTACAGTATGAAGAAGCTGTGTATCCTAGTGCTGAGTGTGTTATATTTTTGTGTATGTATATATATATATATACATATATATATATATATATATA
>NC_068983.1:74432436-74436846 GCF_001194135.2 Octopus bimaculoides
ATATGTATATGTATTTTCCTGAATTTGTGTAAATGTGTATAGAATGAAGTTATATGTTCTGATTTACGCGTTTTAATTTTTTTGCAATGTTGAAGTGTGTTAAAGATTAAAAAAATATACCTTCTAAAAGGTATAAAGAGGAACAAGTCAGTCATTTCACTCCAGTTGTCAAGAATTCAACTCAACTGTCAGTTAAATACATTTTGAAATCTGATGATTACTACGAACGAATGAAAGCGCTAATTGAACTTTATGAACATTACTAAGTATGTTTTTAATGTTTAACATGCTTCAGCATTGGAGCGAAAATAGCTATTGGGATTTGTGGATATGTGAATTGTTTATGTGTACTTATATGTATGCATATATTTGTGTGTGGTTGTGTGGATAAACGTACGTTGTTTGGGGGTGCGTTTGTCAGGTTTGTACACACGTGTGTGCGTTTCACTATTATTTATGTGTTTTTGTACCTGTGTGTATGTATTCCATATGTATATGTGATGTATTCCATGTGTATATGTTCAGTCCAGGAACCGAAATGGAGCTGTCATGGAATCTTTTACAAATTTTCATTCTGTCATTAGCCAATTGTCTTTGGAGAATGCAAATCAGTTTGCTTCATTCTTTCTAGAAAAACTCCAGCATTTCTTGACTTTTATCAAATCTGTTACCACATTATTCAATGTATATATTATATTATGTACAAATGAAAATTCATCGCTTGGAAATAATAGTTGTAAGTTTCCCATTAATTCCCCATAGATGTTTTCCATTTTCCTAAATTTGTGACGAGACGTTCACACCAGCTGGGAGTTGATCTGTACAACAGTGCATGATTTTAGTATGTAGTCTTCTGTTTTAATTGATATTGTTGCTTCAAATTTTCGTTTGAAACGTTTTCCTCCACATAATTATGACAAAATACACAAAAATTTGAATAATAATATACAATCCTTATTATAAGGAAGGAGATGGTTTCTAACAAATATACAAAGCTCCATCGTTGAAATTGAGAAAAATCTTGCGTACTTTTACTGTCCCACTTACAAGTTGTATTTGTAATCTGCGAGTTAGCCGGTTGAATTCTTTTTCTGAAAAACCTTAACGTCATCTAATTGCCACTTAGGCATTTACACATAAACCAAGTGCACCACTTACCATCGGTATACACGTGAATTTATATAATGGATATATTGAAACTGGAGGTTTCCAGGGAGTTGTCCATAGTTGTCCTCTTTCTTTTGATTTTCAGAGGTATTCACATCAACAGGACAACTGATTTCTATGACGGTACATACTTTCTCTTGCCTGTCCAAAACACTATCCAGCCTAATATAATTATAATTGATAGATGTTTTATGGGAATATTCCACTAGTATTTTTTGTATTATGTATGTATTATGAATTATGCATATATCCGATCCCCACAACCTTCTACCAGAACCAATATTGTCACTGATTTCCAAATACGCTGCACCCTATGACCAATATATTAAGTAAGATTTTTGGCATGATTCACTCCAAGCTGTCGACAAATACAGAGAGAGAGAGAAGGAGAGAGAGAGAGAGAGAGAGAGAGAGAGAGAGAGAGAGAGAGAGAGAGAGAGAGAGAATATTTATATTTTTTGTATCCTCGCAGTTCTGTTGAGAGAGCCGGCAAGTGATTTACTTAAGAACTGCGCTACAACCGATGTGTGTCTATAAAGACATTTGAAAATGTTGATTGGAACGGTCTCAAGGAAGTCATTGGACTTGAGTGAAATATCCAGTTAGAGAAATTAAATTTGGATACTGTAACAAAAACTGTTGTCAGCCTGTCAGTCTGTCTACTTGTCTATCTGTTTTTCTTTCTCTATCTTTCTATCTTTCCTTGTCTCCGTCTTTCAGCAAATGCATCCTATGAGCAGATATAGCACAGTACTGTGATGCGTGAAAGAGAAAAACCACATAATTAATGACTGTTTTGTAGCTTGAATTATCCGTTACAGTCCTTTTATGGACATGGGTTATCATAAGAATGCTCACTTTGCAACACTGTTTCAACCAACTCTATTACTACGATGCCAAAAAGAAAAAAAAAAAAAAAAAAAAAAAGAAAAGTAAAAAAATAAAAATAAAAAAATAAAAAATAATAGAAATCAATGAATGACTTGTTACAAACCTTTGTGTCAGTTACGATCGAAATCGTTTTCGAAAAAAATAATAATAAATGAGTGGAATAGGATAAGTCGTGTTGACGATATTGTTGTGTCAGTTGTTTGATGTTAAGTTGTTGTTCAGCTTCACTTCTGTTCAGAGGGAATTTTGCCTATTCTTTGGAAACCATTTATCCTGCTATGATCTCAGTCTGCCATTGGAAAAAAAAGAAAAGATTATAGCACTTTATGATGGAGATTAATTAAGTCCACTGTTGCGTAGTTTTGGTAGAATTTCGTTTTGTCTGTTCCCTCGAGGCTAAATATAATCCAGTCTTGGATATTCTTTCCCATCTCATTAACTGGTCTTTCTCTAAATCATTTGACACAGGTTTACATAGCTTGTAACACGTGACACTTTATAGTTTAGAACGTGTGCGTAATATGCCTTACCAGATTGTTATAATTTGTTTTTAGCCCTCCCAACAAGTCTGTCTACCTCACCCGTTTCTAGCAATGCAGTAATCCAGATAACACAATTGAATGTCCTTTTTTTAAGAGGATGTAGCGGAATTTGAAAGAGGTTTAATTGTTATTTCTACCTGTTCAAGAGAGCACGCAGAGTCGTCTGCCTTGGCTCTTAACGTAAGAGTTCTTTTCTATGCATCTGTGGTCGGGGACCTCTTTTTGTTTTCGTTTACTGCTATTGAATCTAGACGTTTGAAGGACAACATAATTTTTAATTTTACGAAAAGACCTTTTTTCAAGTTAATGTTAACTTTTTTGCCTACGGTCTCGTGAGACAACAGCATACTCTTCGAGGTGATATTGCCACTTTTAAAACGTGCATAGACTCGCAATCAGTTGTCATTTTGTTTAAATTATTGGTCCCTCTGTGCAGGTTATCATTATTATTCATAATACATACGTGATTGAGAGATTCTTTTATTTCGCCAAAATTGATAAAAAAAAAAGAAAGATATCCAAGATTTTTTTATTACGACAGCCTCAGTAGAATGTCTATGAAAAACTTTTGTTCTACAATGCATGTAGAAACAGCTATGGGCATAAAAAAAAGGCAGGTTAGGAAGGCAGTCATCATCAGGCGGAAGTGTGAAGGAGAGTGAAATTTATACAGGCCTGTCGTGTCTGTCTGTAAGTATCGAGGGAGTCAGAAGAGTACTCATTCCAGGCGCTGAGAGCATTTGCTAAATCACTCAATCAAGCAACTCGATGACATTTTGGTGCAGTTATTGCTTACCGTGTGTCGATCAGTGTACGATAGAACTTGCTCCACATTGCTGTTTTGCTTCAGTTTACTCTAAAACAAAACTCATGATCAAAAACGTCAAAGGGGTGACAGGCCCACCGTTTCTTTTCACATCCAGTCTATCTCTAACTATATGATCCAATGTTTTGCTTTTATTTTTCATGTTAATAAATTGTCATTTGAGAGAACTATAGCTGCTGTCTCCAGCACCTCAAGCAACCGCTTAGTGGCTCCCTTATCAGCTCGTGTTCTACAGTATAAGAATATTAAGCACTGATAATACTGCCACTAACAGCACAACAGATGTCAATAAAAACGACATCAACAATAGCAACAACAACGATAGAAACACCAGCAGCAGCAGCAGCCATAATAACAATAAAAACAACACAAACAACAACGTTTGCAATAGTGCAAAAAAAAATATCTATCTATCTACAACACCAGCAGTATTGTTTGTAATACCGAACCTAACCAAATACCTACAACAATATAACAGTAACACAACAACAACAATAACAACAGTGTTAACAAGAACAACAATTACAACAGCATAAATGTATAGCAAGCAGCCTCTATGAGTGCTTTCCAAATTTTTCATATTGGCGACACCCTTTGTCAAATGAAAATTAATTATGATACTTTAAATATTTTTGGCAATTAAAATTCATTTCCCGACATAAATCGTGTCTAAATGTAGGCAGAGCGGTTGGATCTGAAATATACTTCACAGCTAAATGTATTTACTGCTTTAGAAGTCGACGTAATATATAGGGCGGAGGTAAAGAACATGGACCGCATCCACTTTCGTTTTTTTTCTTTTTGGGGGATCGGGTGTTCTACAGAAACCCGCCTTTTTGACTGCAGAGATTCCGAATCTGCAAAAAAATTCGGCTTTTCAAAATTTTAGAGAGGGAAGAAGTGTATATTTATTTATTTTTGAAAAATTGAAATTTACAAAATTTGTCTTTTCAGAATCACTGTCTCCGTAGTTTTCTACGTATT
>NC_068983.1:74438716-74439279 GCF_001194135.2 Octopus bimaculoides
GGGGGGGGGGGTCAAATATGTTTAACTTCTCTTATCGGGCCAATATATGGGCGCGAAATTGCGTTTTCCCCGCTGCCTCATTAGTGATGAGGGGTTAGGGAACATCTATGTCTGTTTCTGGTTTGTTTGTGCATTTACTTTTTAACTCATTGTATATGTATGTATGCATGTATGTATGTATGTATGGATGGATGGATGTATGGATGGATGGATGTTTGTATCTATGTATGTTTGTGTTTCTTTTTCAGTTGTCTGCCGATGTGCTTCTTATCTTGCTGACCCTATAACGTGCATCTGCTGCTGAATGCATCTCTAGTGTGATGTTATGCGTTACTGAATACTGAAACATGTGCAACAGATGAAATAAGGGACTATCAAGTCAATGCCAACATTTTACCCTTGCTGTGCTCCTTGTATATTCCCCTGTGCACCACGCCACGGTGAAAGCTTAACGCTATTAATGTTCAAGCTGAATCTTAAAATAGTTTAGTTGTCGCGCGTCCACCACATGCAGTGACACACACACACACACACACACACACACACACACACACACACACACA
>NC_068983.1:74443524-74444496 GCF_001194135.2 Octopus bimaculoides
ACACACACACACACACACACACACACACACACACACACACACACACATACACACACTCACAACATATATATAGGTATATATATAATTTATTAATAAGGGTAGAAATTGATATTAATCAATTAAAACCAGTATGTATATATCCGATCCAAGTCTAGGGAGTTTGTAAGTGTCAAGCAGTAAGCGACTCGTACAGGAAACAGAAAGTGGAAAGTATACGTTAATAAACAATGTCAATGAAGTAAAATCTACGCTACATTGTTATAAGTTCTTATCGTATATTGTCTACTTTTGTGCTCTACGCCAGCCACTTATGGTCCAAAAAAAATTCCTTTACTCGAATCCCCAGATAGTATTTATACATAAACACACACACGCACACATCCCCACCCACACCCACACACACGTATATATATATATATATAAAAATTAATAAATGAGTATATGCATATATACGTACAAGTATGTGCATACCTACATCTACCTGTATATATAGGTGCATATCTGAGTACAGGATGTTGCAAACAAAACGTAGACAAAAAAAATAATAATAACCAGAGTACAGAAAACACACAGGCCACGTAGAGAAAATTTTCCTTCATATATATATTTATGTACATACATACATGCATATATATATATATGTATATTTTTTCATTCTCTTAATCTTTTAATCTTTTACATGTTTCAGTCATTTGAGTGCGCCCATGCTAGAGCACCATCTTAAAGGGTTTTATTCAAAGAAATCGACCCCAGGACTTCTTTATACGCCTAATGCTTATTCTATCGGGCGGCATAAACATCTCGCCATCGGTTGTCAGGTGATAGCGGGGAGACAAATACAGATACACACACTAAACATATACATATGTATATACACACATATATATACACACACACATATGGTGGTGTTGATGGAGCAAACACAGAAACAAAGATACACACACACACTTTTATATATATATATATATATAT
>NC_068983.1:74445672-74447314 GCF_001194135.2 Octopus bimaculoides
TATATATACTGCGGTCTTCTCTCAGTTTCCGTCTAACAAATCTACTTACAGGGCTTTGGTCGGTCAGAGAATATAGTTGAAGATATTTGGGCAAGGTGGTTGGGAAGCAAGCTTCTTACCACGCAGCCACGCTTGTGCTTATATATATGTATATCTATTTACGCTTGTACGCGCGCATGTGTATGGTTGTGCATGTGTGTGTGGATATATGTATCAGTATGGGTTTGTGTCCATGTGTGTAGATGTGACCCATGACTTAGAGGTTTGGGTGTTTTATTTATGATCGTAAGATAGCGGGTTTTGATTCCTGAACTAGTCAATGCATTGTGTTCTTGTGCAAATCTCTTTAATTTACGTTGTTCCAGTCTACTTAGCTGGTAAAAATGAGTCATCCTGCGATGGACTGGTGTCAAGTCCAGGGAGGAACATAAACATCAGAGAAACCGGGGTTGAAATAACTAACCATAACCATGCGTGTAGATGCTTTTGTGTTATTGGTAGAAAAGTTATAAAATCGTCAAGCGTGCTGTACAGATTTTGTTCCCGGTTCTGCATTTTGACTTATAGTCTTACTGTTTTCGCTTTCAGTTTTATTCTTTTTAGATTGGTAAATAAAAATACTAGTAATATACTGCGATCAAGACCTTTCTTACTTTTTCTCACTCTCCTTGAACCTGCTACCTCACGCTGTGAGAGACCCTTCTCTCATGGAGCAGGAGCACAGAAAGGAGCACTCCGTCGGTTACGACAACGAGGGTCCCAGCTGATACGATCAGCGGAACAGCCTGCTCATGAAATTAACGTGCAAGTGGCTGAGCACTCCACAGACACGTGTACTCCTAACGTAGTTCTCAGGGAGACTCAGCGTGACACACAGCGTGACAAGGCCGGCCCTTTGAAATACAGGTACTACTCATTTTTGCCAGCTGAGTGGACTGGAGCAGCGTGAAATAAAGTGTCTTGCTCAAGGACACAACGCGTCGCCGGGAATCGAACTCACGACCTTACAATCGTGAGCCGAATGCCCTAACCACTAAGCCACGCGCCTTTACGCCATGGGGCAGGATTCAGTAATGAATTAGCACCGATTCTCATAAAAAGTAAACAGAATGGCTCCCTAAGTTCGTAAATTAATAATGCTTTCTAGTGTAGGCACGAGGCATGAAATTTGGGGGAAGGGAACTAGTCGATTACATCGACCCCAGTGCATAGCTGGTATTTATTGCATTGAGCCCGAAAGGCTGAAAGAGAAAATTGACCTCTGAGGAATTTGAACTATGAACGTAACGACGGACGAAATAGCGCTAAGCATTTTGTCAAGTGTGCAAACGATGCAGCCGACTCGCTGCCTTTCGTTTCTACATTAATAATGATAAAAATAAGGGACTGAGATGTAGGCACAAGGCCAGCAAATATAATTGGCCTTGTGGATACTACTAGCCTCAGGACTTGACTGGCATTATATTTTGTATAATACAAATTTTAATATATATATATATATATATATATATATATGTGTGTGTGTGTGTGTGTGTGTGTGTGTGTGTGTGTGTGTGTGTGTGTATGCACATATATGTATGTATGTATGTATGTATGAATGTATATATATATATATATATACATATATATATGTGTATATATT
>NC_068983.1:74448840-74449689 GCF_001194135.2 Octopus bimaculoides
TGTGCTCTACAAGTATTGAGTAATTCTTCAGTTTAATGTTTAAATGTTTTCATTATAATTCGATATAAAAAACAAGCATTTATAATATATATATATATATATATATATATATATATATATTCTCAATTTTACTACATGGTACACAAAGCACCAGCTTGCTAAAGAGTGGAAGTATAAACCTCCAACTTAACTACTAATCTTACTGAACATATGTAACGGACCAACAGAAATTGGCCAAACGAGTGGAATTTAACATGCCCGAATTATGTTGGTTCATTACATATTTTCAGCAAGATTGGTGGTTAAGTTGGAGGTTTTTACCTCCACTTCTTAGTAAGCTGGTGTTTCGTGTACCTTCTAATTCTGTGGTTCCCAAACTTTGTGATGCCCCGCACCCCTAAAAAATTTTAATATGATTTCGCACCCCTTAAAGTAATAATTTATATAAGAATAAAGGTGCCCGGGGCAATTGCCCTCTTTGACCCCCTATAAATCCAGCCCTTCTCGAATCGAACCCACTGGAATACTTTCTCGCACCTCTGGTTGAAAACCCTGCTCTAATATAATTAAGAATTTATTGTATAGCTAACATCGCTTGCTGCCACAAATATTATTGTTATTGCTATTATCAATTATTCAGATTTGCCCCTGATAGTAATAATAATAATAATAATAATAATAATAATAATAATAATAATAATAATAATAATAATAATAATAATATTAATAATAATAATAACAATTATAATAAAAATAATAATAATAGTAATTATTATTATTATTATTATTATTATAAAATTTTACGACTATTTATTTTGAATACTTACTCATTCTTATATATATATATAT
>NC_068983.1:74450088-74463103 GCF_001194135.2 Octopus bimaculoides
ATATATATATATATATATATATATAATTTGAGTTTATTCACTCTTATTCTTGACTTTGGGTACTTTATTCTAAGTGACCAGACTTACCTTCCTTTTGAAATTCTCATTTTTTAGAATTATATACATAGATGCACACGCACGCACGCACGCACGCACTCGCGCACGCACGCGCACACACACAAAGACAGACACACACACATACATATCGTTTACCTTTTATCTTTCACTTGTTACAGCCACCAGAGTGTGCTCCCGCGCTGGGTCACCGCCTCAGAGAACTTTTAGTCGAATAAATCGACCCCATTACTTACCTGTTTTCTTAGACTGCTACCTATTTTATCCGTTTTCTTGCGGAACCGCTAAGTTACGAGGACGTAAACACACCAACACCGGTTGTCAAGCGTTGGTGGGGATAAACACAGACACAAAGACACACACACACATACATATACGACGGGCTTCTTTTTAGTTTCCGTCAACCAAATCCACTCACAGAGCCTCGGTTTTTCCCAGGACAATTGTAGAACACACTTACTTGCCGAATGTGCCACGCAGAGTGACTGAACTTGGAACTATGTGGTTGGAAAGCAAGCTGCTTACCACACAACCATGCCTGTTACAAACACGCACACACACAGACACACACATGCATATATATACATTATGTAATACACGCACAAATGTTTTTAAATCAAGCGACCAATAAACTCCATATGAAGTTAACAGAGTACACCTTAGCGAATCTCAATTAAAGTACATCACAATGAGAGAACTAACCACATCACTCATTTTATCTCTCAGTAACCATATTATCTATCTCTATTCTATCTACCCAAATATTGTCATTTTGTATCCTATTTTTTCCTCTCATTCATTATGTGATCACTCCATTTCAATTGCTCTATTTTTCTGTTTGATTTATTTCTATGAATATTCTTTTGTGATTGTCTGTTGCTTTCACTGCATCAGTTTTTTTTAATTTTTAATTTTGTACTTTCTCTTCGCTTTCTCTTTTACTTTCACTTTCTTTAAACCTGAGTGTTTCTCCTTCGCTTTGTCTTTTGTCTTCATGTTCTCTCATCTACCCTTCTCTTTCTCTCTCTCTATCATGCGCTGCCTACTCCATCAACTTTTCTTTCATGCTTTCTCTTATTTTCCTCGTGTTTTCTCTTCGTTATTCATTCTTGTAAACTTTTCAATCTCCTCATTATCATAGTCCTCTATTCACCTCCGCCCCATACATTTCCACTGACATTTTCTGTCTCTACTCGAAGCGTTCTCAGTCTTTTCACCACTTCTCTATTTTAGTTCCCAAATATGTGTGCCTGTATGTGTTTTTCTCCATAAATTAATATACATGCATATATACATATATGCATGCATATATACATATATACACACACATTGCTATCTCTCTCTCTCTCTCACTCTCCTAACTTCGTATGCATATTACCCACGTACATACACCCCCACACGCTATCTCTCTTTACTCTCCACTCATACACTTTCTAATTTCCTTTCTATTCCTCTCTCTCTATCTAATCTTCCCCTCCGATTTACTCTCAGTTCATTTGTCGTATTTCCTTTTTCTTTAACTTTTTCATCTCTCTTCTCTTCGCTGCTTTCCTCCTAATTTAATGCCTGTTAACCTCAAAGTCTCTCTTTCTCGCTGTCTTTCTTTTCCCTCTTTCATTTCTTCCTCCGCAAACCATTCTCCACGTCTTGTACTGTTCCTCTATCTCTCACTCTCCCCTTTTACTTTCATGTTCGTCTTTTCTTTCATACAGATTTTATGTCTGTTTGTCAAAAGAAAAGACAGCTCATGACCCTTTACAGGTCCTCTTGTACAGGTGAGAGGCAGGGAGGGAGGGATGGACGGATGGAGAAGAGGATTCTCTGACCAAAATCCCGACCTAACTACCTTTAGCGTGGACTCTGCTAAATCTAGTTTAGGTGGCAGGTTGTGGTGCTAAAACGTGTGATAGACAGAAAGCACTACGCAAGTACTTTACACAGAAAGCAAAGAGCGAAAACAAGGCACTTGACTTATATCTCTGCTAATCCATTGTCCTGGATTTGCTAATATTTTTAGCAACTTTGAAAGATTGAAAAACAGATTTGATTGAAGTAGGATTTGAACTCGTCGCGCCGAGAGTAAAAACAAATAACGCAATTCGCTCAATTCAACGCGCTAACGACTCCGCCAATTCACCCAATCACCTTGCTCTCCGCTTATAAATTCTTAAGCTTTCACTTTTTCTCTTTCATTTTATTCTCTCTTTATTTCTTGCTACATTTTTCTCTATCGCATCACTTTCTCCTTACTCTCCACTTGCCTTATAATCTTTCTTTCTCTCTGTTTCTCTTTCCACAACTCTGGCGCAGGAGTGGCTGTGTGGTAAGTAGCATGCTTAACAACCACATGGTTCTGGGTTCATTCCCACTGCGTGACACCTTGGCCAAGTGTCTTCTACTATAGCCTCGGGCCGACCAAAGCCTTGTGAGTGGATTTGGTAGACGGAAACTGAAAGAAGCCCGTCGTATATATGTATATGTATATATATATGTGTGTTTATGTGTCTTTGTTTGTCCCCCCAGCATCGCTTGACAACCGATGCTGGTGTGTTTACGTCCCCGCAACTTAGCGGTTCGGTAAAAGAAACCGATAGAATAAGTACTAGGCTTACAAAGAATAAGTCCTGGGGTCGGTTTGCTCGACTAAAGGCGGTGCTCCAGCATGGCCGCAGTCAAATGACTGAAACAAGTAAAAGAGTAACTCTATCCACTCTCCCCTTTCTCTTTTACTCTTCCACTTCACACTCTCCCTTTATCTCTTACTCTCTCCCTTTCCTCCTTTCTTTCCTTAACTTGTCCTATCACCTCCCCAATTCCTCTCCTTTAATTGTGTTCCGTTGTTCAACTTTATCCACTTCTTCTTCTCCCTATCTCTTCCTCTCTCTCTCATTACAATTTTCCTCTCAACGCCCTCATTCTTATTTCATATGAAACTATGGCTTTATCATCTCCCTATTATTCTTATCTCTCTCTTCCTCTTCACCTCCCCATTACACTCTTTCTCTCACTTTCACTCCTACTCTCTGTCTCTCCCTATTCTTCGGTTGTACTCTCCCCGCCTCTAACGTTCAATGTCAGACACGCATACTCAAACACACATACACACGCGCGTATGGAAACGCACACACGTACACATACATAGGCTCACAACCACAAACTCTCTCTCTCTCTCTCTCTCTCTCTCTCACCGTGTCGCTGCAACTTCAGTTTCTACATCGTTATGTAGAGGAATCGTTCATATGTGTATGGCTTAAACTGGAGTACTGGAGTTTTAATTGATATATCTATCCATCTATCTGTCAATCAAGTTACTCCAGTTATCTTTCAATCTACTCCTATATCTCTCTATCGCTGTCTTTCCCCCTCTCTCTCTCTCTTTCTTTCTCTCTCTCTCTCTCTGTCTTTCTCTCTCTCTCTCTCTCTCTCTCTCTCTTTCTCTGCTTGCCTATCTATCTATCTATCTATCTATCTATCTATCTATCTATCTATCTATCTATCTATCATTACATACATAACATCAATTTATCTATCTAACTATTATGTATATATAATCTTCAAAAGTGTAACTCGGATTTACTACTACTACTACTACTACTACTAGCATTGTTATTGCTATAATTGTTATTGATATCAACATTCCTATTACTGTAGAAATACAAATGCGACTACAATTACTATAAAAATTACAAATCGGTAAGTTTCATTAATTTCTGTTACGTTGGTTTTGATCATTGTTATTATTTTTCTAATTGTTATTGTTTTTTTTATTGTTTACGTGTGTTTTTACGTACCCCCACCCCCACTGTCCCTTGTTTTATAACGTCCTTTTGTTTTTGTTGCGGTCCTTGAGGTCCATAAAGAAATTATTATAATTATAATTATCATCGACTGTCCCCACGAAAAAAAAAAAAAAAAAAATTCATGCCTTGTGCCTTTAGTAGAAAGGATTATTACCTTTATTATTACCATTATTATTATTATTATTATTATTAAATTATTTAATGATGTTATTTATCTTTATGTATTTTAACTACTTTAGTTGCTTGTGTTTCTTGTTGTTTTATACTTGACCGGAGTCAAACGTTGCCACCGTCGTCATCATCGCTGTCATTGTTGTCGGTGTTATCACCATCATCCGCACACCATCACCAGCACCATGCTTCCTTCTCACATCATTTTTATTATCATCGTCGTCATCGTTTACTTCAGCATCACCACCGTCATTATCAATAACACTATCCATCTCTTTCTCCACATTATTATCATCATCATCATCATCATCATCATCATCATCGATACCGTTATTATCAATAGCAGCAACAGCAGCACCACCAAGACCACCAGTACCACCAGCACCACCACCGCCACCACCACAAACAACAACAAAAAAACCCACCGTTACCAACGCCATCAGTGACATCCAACTTACCTCCTATTCGCATCACTCCCTTCATTATGATTTTACATCATTCCCATCACAACTATAAACAGTACCGCTATTACATTGTCTTTCATTATTATTATTATTAAGGCAGCGAGCTGGCAGAATCATTAGCACGCCGGGCAAAATGCTATACGTTGTGAGTTCAAATTCAGCCGATGTCGACTTTACCTTTCATCTATTCAGCATCAATAAATTAAGTATCAGTGAAATACTGGGGTCGATGTAATCGACGAGTTCCTTCCCTCAAAATTTCATGCCTTGTACCTGCCTATAGTAGAAAGGATTATTGTTGTTGATGTTGTTGTTATTTTTGATATTATTATTATTGTTATCATAACTATGAATATTAAGCTTTTTAAAATATTTAAAAAAAAAAAACATAACTGAAAAAAGAATGAGATTTTGAGACGTTGGGGCCTTTATCAAGTATACAAGTAGTGTGTCATTTAATGATTACAGAGCATTCATAATAATAATAATAATGATAATGATAATAATAATAATAATAGCCACAAGGGCCCAGACATTGAGGGCACTACAAGGACGAAATCAAAACACACAGGTGGGTGTTTGCAACGGACAAAAAGTAGCCAACAGAAAGAAATGATTTTAAAAAATCATTAAGAAAGTTTTCCAAATAGGGTAAAAACCATTTGGAGAGACATAGATTAACGTCACTTCCAAGGAATCAAATGTGCCAGTTCTCACGT
The DNA here is from genome assembly GCF_001194135.2 of Octopus bimaculoides. NCBI lineage: Eukaryota > Metazoa > Mollusca > Cephalopoda > Octopoda > Octopodidae > Octopus > Octopus bimaculoides. The sequence goes on from NC_068983.1 coordinate 74,455,318, forward strand.
TCTTCCTTCCTACTCAGATAATAATACTCAGGGCTGGGTTGTTCAAATTCACCAGTTTCTCCTTAGGGATGATAATAGCAATAATGATGATGCTGAAGATGATGATAATTATGATCATGATCATGTTCATCGTGATCATGATAATTATGATGTTGATGACTTGTGTTATTTGCCACATGAGTATCAAATGAAGGAGACATTGCATGGACAGTTTTCATTCCGTGTGTGTGAGTTTACATAAAAAGAATGCATGGTAGAGAAGCAGAGGAAAGAGACATGAGAAAAAAATGTATATAAGTGGTAATAATAATAATAATAATAATAATAATAATAATAATAATAATAATAATAATAATAATGATAATAAAAAGACCTGGAAATAGAGGTAACTCGAATGTGGAATCTAAAAACAGAAACAATTCCTATCATAGTAGGTGCCTTAGGTATAATAAAAAAATATTCAGACAAATACATAACAAAAACACCAGGACTTACAAATATATATAACATACAGAAAATTGCACTACTGGGCACTGCACACATCCTACGCAAAATACTTTCAATACAGTAACCATAAGAGCACCACAGCAAACCACAGCACATACCCAAGGCGCACAGAGCTGCGCTCGGTAGTGAAGTGAAAGCACGTTATAAAAATAAAACTACTGAACAATAATAATGATAATAATAATAATAACAATGATTTCGTTTATTTGCTACCAGTGCGAATGATGAGGGGGACAATACAAAGACAGACATAAAGTGTCGGGGTTTACATATATAACGAAATGATAATATAATAAAATAAGTAAAACAAACGTCAGAAATGCGGGGTAAATGTTAGTCGATTAAATCTCAAGTCAGCTTTTGACTGGTTCCTTGTGCTGTATAAACACACACACACACATACACATCCACACACACACAGATAAAGATACATACATATACATACATACGTACATATACAGGCGTATATATATATATATATATATATATATATATATGATCCATAATCCAGGAATGAAAAAACACATAACATGAAAAACAGCACTACTAGCTACCACACGCGTATTACGTAGAATGTAACAGAAACTAAGACAACCGAAACAAAACATTTCATGTACCCACAGATTTGCACTCGATTTTGTAACTAAATCACAATATAATGAGACTACTAATAAATTTTATTTGCCACAAGGAATGACAAGATACAACACAATAAATATGAAACAGGAGGTTTGCAAAGAGGTATGGTTTCGAGGAAAACGAGTTATATAAAAATAAGAGAAGGGTGAAATAAATTATACAATATATCGTGATATTTAAAAAAAAAAATTATGGGGACATAGAAATAATTACACAGAATGAATAAAATTATAAAACGAACGCAATCATTGAAACTATACACACATACACAGACAAATGCATATAAACGTCCACTTGTTCAAGTAATTCACAGTGTCGATTATACGCACTTTAGCGTTCTCTTTAAAATACACTTTCTCCATATTTTCATAGTGTTCTTTTAAGACAGGAAAGCCTAGAATCTTGCCTGCTGAGTTATTGAACCAGGGCTAGTGGGTAAGCAAGGGCCCGTGTGGCTAGTTAATATACAACGCATGGTTTATATAATCGGATAATTTTATTAATTTTTATGCTTGTGTTATTTGTAGTTTGATAGCTTCTCCCCGATCAGCAATTCTCTGGAGTATCCTCAAATATTTCAAATACGTATTAAATTAGTTCTTTGTCAGCCTCACAAAGACCTGTAAAGTCAATTTCATTCGAGAAGCAGATATGTTCTCCGTGTGGGATAGAGGTTTCGTTTCATCACTAGAGATGGGCTCTTCACAGAGACGGCCTCTGTTTCATAGGAAATGGGTTGTTAACGTTCCTGGTACATTTTCTTGCTTTTAAAAATATGTCTTTTTTCGATACGGGGGTGTTCTATTTTCAGTTTTTACGCAAAAGTGTACTGATTTCACATGGTCCTCCATTTGGTTCTAATCTTCACACGTGAATAAACATGAGAGAGAGTTTCTAATGATTTCACTTTTTCGCTATTTTTACTATTGTTGTGGGCTAATCTCACTATTCATTTCCTCTTCGTTGTCAGTGCTGGTTATGGTTAGAAAGGAGAGTTCTTGGGTGTTGTAGCTGATATGCGGACGGGTCGTTTTCTTTTGACGTTTACAGATTTGCGTTTTATGTCGTAATACCTTCTTGGAAGCATTGTCTTCCATAGCTTGTTACTGTTGTTATTTTTCTCTATTCAGTCGTCTTTGGCTGGAGGCCCTGCCAAATAAGCAGCAACTAGGCTTTCTGCACTGGATGCTCAGTTATACTTTTACTTTTAGCACCCTATACAGGTCATAAATCTAGGATTGTTTTGTGAGCCGGTGGTGACCTTAGCCTAGCACATATTGCCCTTCATTAGGTCGATACTGGCTGCTGCTCTCTTATTCTGCTACGATAGTAACGAGTCAGGTATCAATCTCTCGTCACTGAATGATTATCCTTATCTTTATACTTGTAGTTATTCTTCCTAAATATTGAAGGGGCTAGTTTATGAACAGATACATCTTGTATTATTTGGATGTGTGCTATCACCTCCTTCCTTGTTTTTAAGGCAGCAAATGTGGTGCTTGTGCAGCTACACCCTTTCTTTCTCCTAATAAAATTTCACTCCATGTATCTACGAGAACTGCCTCTGGTTATTCTTTTGATGAGATAAAGAGAGTCCTCGAGGTCATGACAAAGTACAAGTATGTAATCCTCCGCTTTTCATCCTCTTAGGTCTCTGGGCAATAAATTCTCATAGAATGGTGTTCGTCCTATGAATAAAATGTCTCTCTGTGTTTTTCCTCTTATTGAAATTATTAATATTTCTTATCGGCAACTATACTTGCAAACGATGAGGTCTGGCATATTTGTATTCGCAATATTTTTGTTTGATATAGTATATGTGTGTACGTGTCAATGTTGTTATTGGTTTTGTTATCGTTGATCGAGTTTTCAAACCAGTTAAATTACAACCGCTCTTTTCTTTCTGTTTTTTTTTTTTTTTAACATGTATGCCTGTTGAGTATTGCTGCCTTCCCATCTTCTGTGGGTTTTTTTTCTTTCAAATCTATACTAATATTTTGCGTCGGTTTATACCAAAGAGGCGTATTCGCTATTAATTGTGCTACTGCCATTGTAGCGAACGTCTCTTCCTGCTCCTCTACATGACGAAGCCATATTGAAATATGAGTGAGCGAAATCTTAGACCCATAAAAATGTGCCTGGGTACAAACCGTACTTCGACAATCCGCCCATCCAAAGATAAATAGGATGGACGCCATAGTGATAAAGAAATCATAATGAACAATAAAGTACCTTCAAACCTGTGTCACCAGGTACAAGAGCAAAGTATACTGGAACAAAGTGGCGCAGTTAAAAGAGAATAATCAATTTAATTAGTCCAGTATTGAATCCTAAAACGGGTAAACTAGCACCACCATGGAATTCTACGTCTTATAAATATTATATGTATTGGGTTCAGAGATTTATAGATCTTTATAACATTAGTTTATTATTTAAAGGACTTGAATTATATCTCCTATTTCTTTCCGTAGTTACGGTTGTTAAAAGTGTAACTATCGAATAAAGAGGCCCAGGAGGAGACTTTTCAGTCATTGTTAATACATTTAAGAAAGAGATCAGTATTCCACATTGCTATTTCTTCCCCTCCCTAAAAAATTACTTTTGGTAATTATAAGAATTGAAACCATAATTACTAATTATTATTATGAAAAGGTGGCGAGCTGCCAGAATCGTTACCGTGTCGGACAAAATGCTTAGACATATTTCTTCCGGGATCTTTTTTAAAACGGGGGCCACATTTTTCATTAACGAAACACTTCGAAACTTGGAACACTGGTAGAATGTGTCATATAAAACATCTTTTTCTCTTAGTCTTCTTAAAAAAAAAAGAAATCCATAAATTATTCCATGTTAAAGTTGTCGTATTTCTGTAATTTCAACCAATCACTGACGTCCATTCAGCCGATATACATTAAGTGGCGACTACATAAACAAACGATTCTGAAACAATTAACCCTAACCCTAACCCTAACTCTAACCCTAACCCTAACCCTACGGTTAGGGTTAGGGTTAGGGTTAGGGTTAAAGCAAATTTAAAATGAAAAAAGCAAATAAAACGAAGGTATGGAGATTAAATACGCTTTACATCGCTTAGTGAGCCAAAGGAGTAAATGTAAACAACTGAATACTTGTCAGTGATTGGTTGAAATTATCGAAATAAGACAATTTTTTACATGAAATAAATTCGAATACAAAAATATTTTTCTGTTCTATAACACAAAATAGATAAGTATATGAAGTTTGAAAGTCTTTCGCTACCAAAAACACTACGTAAAGCATTAATGAAAAATGTGGCCCCCGTTTTAAAAAAGATCCTTCTTCCGGCTCTTTGCCTTCCATTCTTTATAGGGGTCGGTGAAATATGTACCAGTTAAGTTTCAAGATCGATGAAATATGTACCAGTTGAGTACTAGGGTCGATGTGATCGAATTCCCTTTACACTCAGAATTGCTGGCCATGTGCCAAAATTAGAAAGTGACTAAACAAAGTAGTAGTCTAGTGTTGGTGTCATTGTTATTTACTAACCTCACTCTCCATCTTAAAATTCCTGGCCTTGTGCCTAAATAATTAATTATTAAGACTACAAGAAATTATATCATTACGTTATTTATTATATGTTACCGTTGGCGTTAGAGCTTGATCCAATTTCAAATCATAGTTAAGGCAACTGTGTCATTTATCTTTTAAATGTTTTTTTTTTAACAGAACAAAACACCCTTATTTGTAGGATTCGAATAAAGAAGGGGAATAATTGTGATTTCTCTTAGTTGTAACAAGAATGATGGATGAAAAAGATGAGTAGCAGGGAGAGTTACATTGAGTATAATACAAGGACAATACATCGAAACGATGAGGGGAAAAAAAAGAAAGGATATGAAAACTAGATACACACATAAACATATATATATTTGTGTGTGTGTGTGTGTGTGCGTGTGCACGCGCGCGCCTGAGAACGAGAGCGCAATGTAAGCCTAGTTAGCACCATCACTGCAAAACATTCTGTATGCTCGTGTTCACCAAAAGCAAAATCTGCGATTGAAAATTCAGTTGGGAAGTGGTTATAAAATAGTTAGTTGATAGTTGGCACTCCGTCGCTTACGACGTCGAGGGTTCCAGTTGATCCGACCAACGGAACAGCCTGCTCGTGAAATTAACGTGCAAGTGGCTGAGCACTCCACAGACACGTGTACCCTTAACGTAGTTCTCGGGGATATTCAGCGTGACAAGGCTGACCCTTTGAATTACAGGCACAACAGAAACAGGAAGTAAGAAAGAGAGAGAGAAAGTTGTGGTGAAAGAGTACAGCAGGGTTCGCCACCATCCGCTGCCGAACCTTGTGGAGCTTTAGGTGTTTTCTCTCAATAAACACTCACAACACCCGGTCTGGGAATCGAAACCGCGATCCTATGAACGCGAGTCCGCTGCCCTAACCACCGTGCTATTGCGCCTCCACAGGCTATAAAATATACAGAAGACAAAAAACTATATACAGCAGCTTGTAATTAAATCCTTTTGCTTAAATAAACTGATTGCATTAAAGAATGGTAAAAACATACCTTACAGCATTTAGTCATATTTCTTTCCGTCCTGAGTTCAAATCCCACTAAGATCAACTTTGTCTTTTACCCTTAAGGGGCTAATGCAATAAAACACTTGTCAAGTACTGGAGTTGATTTGATCGGCTTTACGCTATCGTAAAATTTGGGGCCTGTTCTCTATGCTCTCTTTGAAGGTGGGGCTGTAGATCTATTTATCTATCTATCTATATAAATAAATGAATATAGGGATGGTATTATTAAAATACTGTCACGAGTGGCAAGTGAATTATCAGCCGTACAGGCAAATTAATACAATATATACATACAATATTAGATATGTACATATACACACAAGAGTACTACATGAGCACCTACATCACTAAAGATAGAATTCAAACATACTTCTGTGCCACCGAATAGTCACAAATCTACAACAAATACGTTAGGAAAAAATTTCAGTGAACAATAATAATGCCTTACCTTTGCTAGGTCAGAACAAGTACTGCTGGTCTGTCTGTCTGTCTCTCTCTCTCTCTCTCTCTCTCTCTCTCTCTCTCTCTCTCTCTCTATATATATATATATATATATATATATATATATATATGTTTATCTATCTCTTTAGTGTGATTTAAAGAAGGAAGAGCATGCCCTCTTTTAAGGCTTCATTGGCTAGTGAAACGAAGGATGAAAGCTCATTATCAAGACTCAGAAGATCTGGTTTCAAAACTTGCAGCACAATGAAAGCTGTTAAAGGAATAAATGAACCCCTTGATGGATTAAGCTAGAATTGGTAGAGTGCAGGATAAACAACCTTCGTGTATTTAAGTAGGTCCCTTTACAGACTGAATTCAATTCCTGTCGGAGTCAAATTTGTCCTTTATCTTGCTCGATAAAGTAATACATGTAAGTACTGGTTTCGATATCAATCGAACTGCTTTTTATTCCGAAACATGTCACTTAGTATGCATGCATTCCATATGAAATCATTATTATTACTGCCCTTGAGGACGGTAGATCGGATGAACCATTACAGCATCAAAGATATGCCTTGCAGTATTTCTACAGGCTCTTTACGTTCGGAATTCAAATCCCATTGGAGACACCTTTGCATTTCGTTCCTCCACAGTTGATAAAATAAAAGTTCCAGTACTTAGAGTTGACAGCATTCACTTACTCCACCCCTAAAAAGTTTTCTGGACTTGTGGCTAAATTCGAAACCATTATTATTGTCTTTGAAGATGGTAAATTGGTAAAATCGTCATAGAGTTGAACAAATGGCTTACGATAATTTTCTAGCTCTTGGCGTCTTGATTTCGGTTCTCACCAAAATCAGCTCTGCCTTTAATTTACTTAATGAAAGTGGATGGTTGTGGCTAGATGAGAAAGATCTTGAGTCATGTGGTTGATATATAGACGAATAATGTTCTTCCGACGTTTCCAGATGTGTGCTTTATGCCGCAGTGCCTCTTTAAGAGCATTGTCTTCCATGGTTTGTTACTGTAGATAGAAAGTCCAGTTGCAGCTTATTTGGCAGGGCTTTCAACTAAAACCAAGTATTGAGGAGGAAGATATTGAATACTACACCTCACCGGCCAAATTTCAGTCAATGTCTTTAAATTACGGATATTTTGTACGGACATTTAGCACTGTAATTGATGTTCTTGTTAAAGTTGTTCTTTTTGCTGATGCTATTTTTGCTGTTTGAATTTATCTAGCCACAGAGTCGACTGTCACATCGGTGTCACGTATTCCACTCCTCTTTGTTTCCAACTCCTATATCAAAACTTCATTGTGACCACGTTGACAACAACGGAAATAACAAATTACCGATACGATTATTACCATTTTTGGATATAAAATCTATCTCCACGACCCCAACGATGGAACAAGCAAGCAATACTATCGAGGAATGTTAGAAACAGGTACAGGAATGGATGTGCAGTTAAGAAGCTCGCTTTGCCATCACGTGGTTTTGATTTTAGCCTCGCTGCGTGGCAACTTGGGCAAGTGTCATCTACTATATCCACAAGTTCACCAATATACATTGTGAGGGAATTTAATCGACAGAAACTGTGTAGAAGCAGGTCCTTTATATATATATA
>NC_068983.1:74465868-74469620 GCF_001194135.2 Octopus bimaculoides
GCAGTACCCAGTAGTGCAATTTTCGGTATGTTATATATATTTGTAAGTCCTGGTGTTTTTGTTATGTATTTGTCTGAATATTTTTTTATTATACCTAAGGCACCTACTATGATAGGAATTGTTTCTGTTTTTAGATTCCACATTCGAGTTATCTCTATTTCCAGGTCTTTGTATTTTGAAAGTTTTTCCATTTCTTTTAGAGAAACGTTGTCATCTGCTGATATTGAAACATCAATTAGAAGGCATTATTATTATTATTATTATTATTATTATTATTATTATTATTATTATTATTATTATTATTAGCACGCCGGGCGAAATGCTTAACGACATTTCGTCTGCTGCTACCTTCTTAGTTCAAATTCCGCCGAGATCGACTATGCCTTTCATCCTTTCGGGGTCGATAAATTAAGTACCAGTTACGTACTGGGGCTGATATAATCAACTAGTCCCCTCCTTCAAAATTTCAGGCTTTGTGCCCACAGCAGAAAGGATTGTTATTAAGGCAGCGAGATGGCAGAATCGTTAGCACGCTGGAAGGAATGCATAGCGGTATTTCACCCGTTACTACGTTCTGAGTTCAAATTCCGCCGAAGTCGACTTTACCTTTCATCCGATAAATTATGTACCAGTGAAACACTGAGATCGATATAATCGACTAGTCCCCTTCCTCGAAATTTCAGGTCTTATGCCTGTAGTACAGGGTGTCCACAAAGTCTGGGTACATGGGGATTAACACATACTTTAAAAAATTATTATTTCTTATATTTAATTGTTTATGTTATGAATTTATTTACTCCGTGTACCCAAACCTTGTGGACACCCCGTAAAAAGGATTACGATTATTAAGTACACCGGAGAAAATACTAAGCAGTATTTCGTTCGTCTTCACGTTCTGAGTTCAAATTCCGCCTTGGCCGATTTTACCTTTTATCTTTTCGGAGTCGATGAAAAATGTGTCAGTTGAATATTGAGGTTGATGTTATAGACTTGTCCCCTCCTCCAAAATTTCAGACCTTGTATCTATTGTAGAAAGGATTATTATTATGATTGTTAATGCTGTTGTTTGTAATGAACAGATATGCTTAATACAACTTCGAAGCAGAGTCCAATTTAATACGTTTAACTTATTATAAAGGAATTATTTTGTCTTAATTTGCTCACAAAAGTCCTTTACGCGGCCGTCCGAAGATGGTGGCTGTAGAGAAAATTGTTTGTCGTAGACCATTTTTTAATGTTTTGTAAATAGTGTCTATTTAAAAAAAATTTAATATGGCTTTCTTTGGACGAGAATTAGGAGTTGCAGTAGCCATAAATATATATAGTGACAAATTGCACCCAAATATTTGTTTAAAAAAAAAAAAATAATTGTGTAAAAGGAAAAGAAGCCATTAAAAGTCCTCTAGGAAAATATGACAAGCATTCTCAAATGAACCCAAGAATTCTCATTTTATCAATTACCATTATCGAAAACATGAGCAATTCAAGGTTCACAAGCATTTTGAGTCAGAAAGACGTTCACAACACGGGTCAGCATCTGAAAATTTAAAGGGAAAAACTTGGGAGATATATATTACGAGAAAAAGTGAGAAAGGAGGAAATTAACATACTTGTGTATTTTGAAGAAGGGAGACAACTTTCTTATAGGCTTCAAGTATCAGTTAGATCAGACCCTGCCCTATGGATGGTAAAAAGCATATTCCTTTGATGGAGACAAGCGTCTGTCTGGTTTTGGGATTCAAGATGAGGTGAAAAAACAGAGGCACTGAAACGGGTGTTGATGTCTATGAAATCAACGCGGTGCTGTGAATGTTTTGTAAACGAACATATGCAGCTAATAATGCAAATATTTGAAAAATGAATATCGAATAAAAAGCAAGAAGCCGGAGTCCAATGTATTTATCTCAGAGTTTATATATCTGCTATATAAATGAGAGCATATGTGGCTATGTGGTTGGCCCAGAAAGGCTCTGAAACGGTAGGTTCTCGAGAAAAATTTATTTGACTTTCGAAATCTGCATCCCGGAGGTTTTGAAATTTTAAAAATATAACTTGCTAGGAGAAAAAAACTCAACTTTGAGATCGACAAATCTCTCACTCTCTATCTGTCAAAATCAGGCTCGCTCTCTCTCTTTCTTTCTTTCTTTCTCTGTCAGTCTCTCTGTATATGTATCATCTCTTACGCATGCTGTCTCTCCCTACCCCCTCTCTTCATATGTTTTCATTTCGTTTTAAACTCCGTCTTGAAATGCTAGCTTCCGATTCTTGTTTTCCGATTGATTAAAATTATCCAACTTTAAACCTCTGTAACAGTTTCTATCATTTTGCTGCAATAAATGAATCATAAGATCGGATTCAGCAGGAAAAAGTACATTAATATACCAAATTCGAAAATTTTCAATTAATTTTAAAATTTCAAAATCTATGATAGCAACAGAAAAGATTTCTGTCTGTCCGTCTGTCTGTCTGCCTGTCTGTCTGTATCTCTCTCTCTCTCTCTCTCTCTCTCTCTCTCTCTCTCTCTCTCTCTCTCTCTCTCTCTCTCTCTCTCTCTCTCTCTCTCTCTCGCTCTCTCTATCTATCTCTCTATCTATCTATCTCTCTCTATCTATCTCTTTCATTCTTCGCTTTTTTCATTATAAAATATTCCCCTCTCTATATTTACCACACTCTCTCTCACTTTCTCCATATGTGTAGCGCCAACGCGGAGTGTGCGTGTGTGTATGTGTGTGTGGTTGTGTGTGATCATGCATGTATGTGTGGTCATGCATATGTAGATAATTTCAAATGGGATATAAAATAGTATATAAAAGATCATTTATTTAATGAGCATACTTTTCTGTTAGTAAATGTTTTTCTTACATAAACACATACACGCACACACACACACGCACACACATACACACACTAAAATATGGACGCACTTGGTGTGTGTGTGGGGGGTGATTAAAATATTGAAATTATAAATTTTATTTTTGTTGCTTAAATCCCAGCAATTGACCACGCTTCGGCTAAACAAAACCATTACTTCCTCATCATTATTCCATAAAATATGCTTATATGGAGAAAAATATTGAAAGTTATCATCAATACATTTCAGAGAGCCAAAGAAATGGGAAAGGCATGAGGTGGCTGTGGGATGTGCTAGAAACGACAGCTAAATATCCCTTAAGTCATACACATTTTCGTGTGAAAAGTATTTTGAAATTATATGCAGAGACAAACTGCAGATTCCGACTATCCGTTTTTAAAACTATAATTAACGATAAAAAATTCGAAAAAGTACCGAAATTTTAGGATTTATGGTGGGGCGGGGGTAAAAAAAGAAATATATACAAAAATCAGTTTTGTTTTTAAATTGCGTTTAATTTTCTGTTTGACAATAAAAGAAGGGATCTATTTTAAAACGGGGGGCCACATTTTTCATTAATGTTTTACGTAGTGTTTTTGGTACGGAAAGACTTTCAAACTTCGTATACTTATCTATTTTGTGTTATAGAACAGAAAAATATTTTTGTATTCGAATTTATTTCATGTAAAAAATTGTCTTATTTCGATAATTTCAACCAATCACTGACAAGTATTCAGTTGTTTACATTTACTCCTTTGGCTGATTAAGCGATGTAAAGCGTATTTAATCTCCATACCTTCGTTTTATTTGCTTTTTTCATTTTAAATTTGCTTTAACCCCAACCCTAACCCTAACCCTAGGGTTAGGGTTAGGGTTAATTGTTTCAGAATCGTTTGTTTAT
>NC_068983.1:74470228-74471143 GCF_001194135.2 Octopus bimaculoides
GGGAGTACTGTTCCGAAGGCATTCAATTGTGAAAATTGTCCGGCAACAACGGAGAGTAATGCAATAAAGTTTATTAGCTTACAACTTTTTCTAGTATAAGATGCAGTGAATTCAGAGATCAGTGCATGTGCATCACCTTATAGATTCTTCAGATTTTCGAACATAAAGTAACAGGTTTATTTCGGTAAACGTTTATATATATCTGGAACAGGTCAATCTCAAAAAAATAAAAATAGAAAATAAATAAATAAATGAATAGTAAGAATAATAATAATAATAATAATAATAATAATAATAATAATAATGATGATGATGATGTATAGAGTTTGAAGAATAAAAGCCATTGCTAGAAATATATGGAATTAGATAATTTTAGTGTATACATAAGTGCGTGTGTGTATGCATATATATATACACACACACACACACACACACACACACACACACACACACACACACACACAGACACAAATATACACAAACATATATTTACATGCTTACTGACAAGCACACATGAGAGCAGATCTGCTGAAATGTGTTGAGAAACACGGACATTTGCATAAAATTGACATATTTATACTCATATATCTCTATTTCTGTATTAGTATTTAATCTTTTGCCTGCCAGTTTATGAAATAAAGTGTCAATTTCTAGTGGCAGTGGTTTCAAATTAACGCATTATGTATAACATCTTGAAGGGTACGTATATATGTATGTATGTATGTATGCATGCATGTATTTATACATACAGACGCACACACATATATATTCTTTTAATTCTTTTGTTTCAGTCATTTCACTGCGGCCATGCAGGAGCAACATATATACATGTATATGCATGTGTGTACACAAATACATACATACATACATACATATATATATATATATATATATATATATATATATATATATATA
>NC_068983.1:74471879-74473446 GCF_001194135.2 Octopus bimaculoides
ATATATATTGTTCCTTAGTCGAATGACACCTGTTGTTATGTCCTGTTATTTGTATTTGTGTAACATTTCTCTGTTTTTTTCGTCCTTGTTTTCGTATACATTCGCTGCTTTCTTCCCAGGATTGTAACGCTCTTAGCTTATTTTTTCCTTGGGTCTGGCCAGATTGGAGTAATCTCGAGTATTACCTGCAGAAATTACAAAGATAATCTAGAACTCGACTGAGGATAGAAAACTCCGAATGATCTGTCCTTGTTTTCCTTATATCGTCTGTCTGGATATTTTGTTGTCCCCTTTTTGCTTCTCATAACTGCCTGGATGTTTTGCGTTCTTGTCCCATTTTTGTATTTATATATATATATCTATATATATATGCATATATTTACACACACATTCAGAAATACATACTTATATTGTCAGAAAGTGTAAGAAGGATACTAATCTTCTTCTGGGTCGTGGAAATCGATTCCCCTTTCACCCTGTATTTTTGTCTATGATAAACCAATATTTGATGTTATTAAGTAAACTGTAGTCAAATTTTGAATGATAAAATGCCTAACAAAATACCTTAAGATATCATACAGTATTCAGTTATGTGTCCTTATGGCTTGGGGTTAAATTGCATTAATATCGACTTCTCGATATCAAAAGTATCCAGCTGTTCAAAATTTAATACAGGTAAACCATCGATTTGCCGAAACCTTTGGTTCCAAAGCGATTCCAGATTACATATTTTTCCACACCTGTGGTAATCAACTTGATTAAAACACCATAGATTAAACAAATATTAAATTGGCTAGATAATTAAATGAAATGCGGGTACTACCCTCCCCATGGTTCCGGGTTAAGTCCCACTGCATGGTACCTTAATCAAGTGTCTTCCACTATAGCCTCGGGCCGACTAAAGCTTTGTGAGCGGATTTAATAGAAGGAAACTAAAAGAAGCCCGTCGTATATATATCTTTCTTTTTTCTTTTACTTGTTTCAGTCATTTGACTGCGGACATACTGGAGCTCCGCCTTTAGTTGACCAAATGGACCCCAGAACTTATTCTTCGTAAGCCTAGTACTTATTCTATCTGTCTCTTTATTCCGAACCGCTAAGTTACGGGAACGTAAACATACCATCATCGGTTGTCAAGCCATGGTGGAATATAAAACCAGACACACACACACACACATATACGACGGGTTTTTCTTTCAGTTTCCGTCTTCCAAAACCACTCACAAGGCTTTGGTCGGCCCGAGGCTACAGTAGAAGACAGTTGCACAAGGTACCACATAGTGAAACTGAACGCGGAATCATGTGGTTGGGAAGCAAGCTTCTTTATTTCATAAAATTCGCTATGCAGCTTCACAAAGATGAAAAAGCTGCGGGCTGGACAAAGACACAATGATAATGGAATGAAAATGATGGTTGGTGGGAGAAGCAGTCAACGCCTACCGACTGTTGCTTCTCGAAAACATTCTCTTTTATTTTTCCAACAAAACAAAATGCAGTATTGAACCTCTTACCCCAGATCAAAGAATGGACGCAATCCTCCTTTCAAATTGATGCACTGAGCCTCTTA
>NC_068983.1:74473740-74474302 GCF_001194135.2 Octopus bimaculoides
AGGCAATATGCCACCCGCCGACAATCCTGCATTCCCATATAACCTAACAGACAGCTCATGCAAACAAAATTACAAACAACATTTTTTAGCCCCAGGCCAGAGACACCAGGACACAGGCTGGAATCTAGTAATCAGAAAAAACCGAAGATAATCAATCTCTCAACCAAACCTCTTTCAAGCATAAAAATAGACATCCTCTCAAAAGGGCTAAAATTCACCCCAACTCCACGCAGAGCCAACCAAAATGAAGTGAAGGACAGTATAACAGAATTCTGTAGAAAATTAAGACTCACAGAAGCATTTACCAATCACAACACTGAAGATGACTCACTAGTCGAAAACAAAAGTGAGCATATCCCACACAAAGGGAGAAATAAAAATCTAGATGAATTCTGCAACCACATCGAGAACTTCCCTTACCACACCATGCATAAACAGACAGTTAACTCAAACTTTAACACTACACAATGGAAGGAACTAATAGAACTCCAAAATGATGAAGATATTACGATTAAGGAAGCAGATAAAGGAAGTGCAGTTGTAATAATGGAGACATTATACT
>NC_068983.1:74476716-74477100 GCF_001194135.2 Octopus bimaculoides
CTCAGATTAACAAACGCATCGATTGGACCATTTTATAGCTTATTTTTTAATACAAAGCATGACATAACAAATAGGTGACGTCATCTATTTGTTATGTCATGCTGTGTATTAAAAAAAATAAGCTATAAATGTGGTTCAATCGATGTGTTTGTTAATCTGAGGTTTTCTCCTTTTTCTGATTATTTGTATTTGGTTCCTGATAAACTCTTGTTTATCCTGTTGTTACCTGCATTCTACGTGCATAGTGTGCCTGCACACCGATGCCCAGGGATAAAACGTGTAACGGATACCGCTAGTACATACGGATATTTTAACCATTAGTCGGTTATTATAACCGCTAACTCTGTTTGCACAATATATATATATATATATATATATATGTGT
>NC_068983.1:74477200-74478171 GCF_001194135.2 Octopus bimaculoides
TATATATGCGTGTGTGTTTGCTGGGGCAACACCTTGAACGATTTTAGTCGAACAAATCGAGTCCATGACTTATTTTTTCACAAACATATGCAGCCTGCGCCTGCATATGTTTGTGAAATATCTGTTTGTATGACTGGATGCAAATTTCATTTGAAACTGTGAGCTTCATTTGGTTAATATACGTGGTGAAATTTACACACACCGATATTTAAATTCATTTTGCTTTGCCTTGATCTTCTTTTAAGTTTTTTTAGAGATAATTCCTATACATCTTTTGGGGCAGCAGAGAAGGACTAACCAAATAACGGCAATTATTTAATGAAGTTTGATATAAACTACACAATTCGATCGTTCGTCTTGGCTGCTGTGATACTCGTGGTGTAGACACAGTCTATGAAAAGATATGATGGTAACTCCATTTAAAATCTTAATTTCAAATATACTGTGTCCCATCTTAGTAGATTTAGGTATCTCAGATATAATCTATTGTCAAATTTTCAAACTTACAGTGGGTTAGTAGTATTCGGTAGACACTGTTATTACAAGTTCTTTACTGGTAAGTCACGGTTTCTCTGCATTTCTAATTCGGACTCTGGAATGGTAGTATCTGTGACTCGATGAAGACCAAATATTTTAAAGCAGCAGGTTTGTTAAGAACGTTTTTGCCTTGGTTTACCCATCGATGTTTAAATGGGTAGCCAAAGACATATACATATACACACATAAAACACACACACACACACACACACACACACGGAGACACACACACACACTCACACGCACATGCACACATACACACATATCTGTATGTATATGCATATATATATCTATATATGCAAACATACATTTTCATGTATATATATGTGTATGCATCTATCTATCTATCTATCTATCTATCTATCTATCTATCTATCTATCTATCTATCTATCTATCTATCTGTCTGTCTGTCTGTCTGTCTGTCTGTCTGTTC
>NC_068983.1:74478181-74478619 GCF_001194135.2 Octopus bimaculoides
ATCTATCTATCTATCTATCTATCTGTCTGTCTGTCTGTCTGTCTGTCTGTCTGTTCGTCTATCTATCTATCTATCTATCTATCTATCTATCTACCTGTTTGTCTGTCTGTCTACCTATCTAGCAATATATATATATATATATACTAGCAGAAATACCCGGCGTTGCCCGGGTTAAAGAGAGTAATGAAATCTAAAAACGCCGTCTAGACTACGCATCATCTTTATATATAGATATGTACATACACACACGCACCCAAACACACGTATATATATGTATATCAATATAAATATATGAAAGTCAATGAAGCTTCGTAAAAGAAGGTGATCATGTACAAACTTTCTTGCTGTTGTGATTATAACACCTCGTTGTAAACTATGTTCCTTGTTTTCCCTTGTGGAGCATATACAAATAGGTTTTTTTTTGCTGCCCACTCTTGA
>NC_068983.1:74479937-74480722 GCF_001194135.2 Octopus bimaculoides
TATATATATATATATATATATATATATATGTATATATATGTATATATATATAGAAAGACAGAGAAGGGGAGGAAGGGAGAGAAGGAGATAGGGAGATATAAATATAGACATAGATTGACAGATACACATACACGCATATATATATATAGGTCAAACCATACATAATAAAAAATCGCTCTTACTGCAGCTTAATGCCTATTTATCTAGAAATAGGTATTGCATCAATATCCAATATTTTAAATACAGAAGTATCTCTTCATAGAGAAAATATAAATATATATGTGTGTCAGAGATAGAAAGCTGGGTGAACATATAAATATATCAATATTTCGCAACATAAATACATAAATACATATAAATCGTTTATCACATCCATAGATAAGAGAATAACTTTGAAGACTTCTGTAGAATTTGGTCATAGATGCCATATTGACTTCATTCTCATTTATGAAATTGTTTCTGCATAGAACAGTGCACAGTCAAAAACGAGCTTGAAAAGACTTGGAAAAAAGGTCATATATATTTTGACCTGTCCTGTACGATATGAAATGTACTGAAAATGTTATGTTGCTGTTTTTTTTTCTTTCTGTTTTGGCTTCTCATTTTTCTATTTAATTTTCTCTTTAAGAAATTCATCTCGTATTGAATTATTCCTTTTGTTGCCCTATCTATTTTCACCATGTAATGTTACTTTACATATATGTATGTATGTGAGTAATTATGTAATGTATATATGTATCTATCTATCTATGCATATATATATGCATTTATATATATGTATATAT
>NC_068983.1:74481059-74482149 GCF_001194135.2 Octopus bimaculoides
TATATATATATATATACATATATGTATGTATATATACATATACATACATATATATATATATATATATATATATACACAACTCTATGTATATATATATATATATATATATATATATATAAACACACACATACCACAGAATGACCGTAGCTTTAGAGCTGAAACACTTTGAAGATATTTATAGATATCTATATATATATATATGTGTATGTGCGTGTGTGCGTGCCCGCGCGAGTGTTTGTGTGTATATACATATGTGTGTGTAATACACACACACACGCACGCAAACACACAGACACACACAAACACACACACACACACACACACAAACACACACACACATACACACACACACATATATATGCATGTATGCATTTCCGCTTGCTGGTTATGTGTCTTTCTCTCTTTCTTTGCTTTCTCTTTGTCTCTTTCTGTATGTCATTTCTTCTTTTTTTGTTAATTCTGTCTTAAGTTCATTAGTTTTTACCTTCTATTATTTCGCTTTTTTCTCTTTTCTTCATTCCGACGTTCTCTCTGTCATTTTTTAAATTTGCATTAATTCTTTCTTTAATTTTTCTATTTTCTTTCCATTTTCTTTCGTCAAATCCCTTTCTTTATCTTTTATCTTTTTCTCTTCTTTCCTATCATTCTTTTGCTTTCTCCGAGTTCGTTTCTTTCATTTTATTCATATTTCATTCTTTTCGCTCTTTCGTTCTTAATTCATTAAATTCTTTCTTTCTTTCTCTTTCCCTCCCTTCCCTCCTACTTTTTTGTCTCTTCCTTTTCTCATTTCTCTATCCTTTTCTTCATTCTTTTCTTCTTTTATTTTTAAGACATACACTTTTCATATTTGAATCCTTACCTAATATTTATTCTAAACATGTTTCTTATATTTTCTTATCTTTTGTCATACCAATGGAATCATTGGAATTATAGCAGACAAAGTCAGAAAACAGATTCCCCTGAAAATACCTTTATTCATCTCTTTGTGGTCCCCTCATTATTAAATATACTATACTATATAATATAATATAATATAATATAATATATTATAATATAATATAACATATATATATATATATATATATATATA
>NC_068983.1:74485788-74491277 GCF_001194135.2 Octopus bimaculoides
AAGACTTGCTAATAGAAATTGAAAAAATGTGGCACCTCAAGGCGACTACCATACCAGTGATTGTAGGATCTCTAGGAATGATAAAAAAAGGTACTGAAATCTATTTGAAAATGATACCAGGCTTACCATCTCTACAGGAGGTGCAAAAAATCGTGCTAACTGGAACGACTCATGTACTAAGAAGAGCATTATCGCTGTGAAAACAACATCCATTCATGATTTTTTTTTCTTAAATACATGTTTTACCTATGAATTTGCGTGTGTAAATTGGGAATGCATACAACGTTTCTCTGCCCTAGGTGTACGGAAAACACTCGGCGAGAAATGGGAAAAAATTTGAAGAAAGAAGAAAAAATATATATAATTATAATAATAATAAAAAAAATATTAATAATAATAATAACAATAACAATAATAATAATAATAAGACACGCACTGGCTCAATTTCACTTCTGTATTGTTATCTTTATCTAACAATAAATAAGTTGAATTGAACCTGAGCTTGCGTTATTATTATTGTCTCCCAAGAGACAACATGATGCATACAGGAGAACAAAGTAATCACTTTCATATGGACTCGA
Source organism: Octopus bimaculoides (assembly GCF_001194135.2). Lineage (NCBI taxonomy): Eukaryota > Metazoa > Mollusca > Cephalopoda > Octopoda > Octopodidae > Octopus > Octopus bimaculoides. The sequence continues at coordinate 74,486,370 of NC_068983.1, forward strand.
GTCTCTAAAGATCGAGTTTCAATGGACTCCTAAGTTCATTATAATTATCATAATGACTAGCCTAAAGTGGATATATTCTCTTATTACGTCTCAAACAACCCCAAGTAACGCAAATTCAATAAAAACTGAAGTTAAGACGTATTGTATTCAACAACCAGGCAGTGTCACAGTACATTCAAGAATCACTTTATGCTCAAATTACAGCATACGTTTGGGAGTAGGTGAGACATAGCCATTAATTTTGTGAAGCTTCCTTACGTTGATGAGCATTTTCCATGTCATTCACGCAAAAGCTAGTAGTTCACTTCCAGAAAATGCTTCTATAAACTGCGTCACTGTTTCACATGAATGTAATTCTCACAAGTACATAATGATGTGTTAATGCTGGATATAGAGAAACTCTTCAGAATCACGATCAAATAAATAAAGTTAAATTCGGGATAGCAAATTTTCATTCACCAATATACAACAAGCATTAATACATTGGTGCTTGGCATCTTTTAGTACTACCACAACAATTTCTATCCTTTACTACACCGATGCAGCTAATGACTCCTACTGTGTCTTACTGAAAATCTGCGCTGAAGGATTTCTCCATGACTTACCTCCAAGCACTCGTCTCAAGGAATTTCAACAGGCAACGAACTCTATAAAGTTTCAAACGCATATAAATTGCAATTAATTCAAGAATCTGAGAGTACGAATGAAAACCGAAGTAACATATTTTATCTTCAAATGCAAAATAAAGTAAGGATCAATGTAATATTAGTTTTACATGACAAGATCTACACTCTTCAAATGAAGGATCTTTGATTAAATGGTAGTATCTCTGGCGTTAACATCGGTGAAGCTTTGAGTTTTAAATAACTTACAACTCCACAATAGAATCAATGTATGTGAATCCTGAACCTATGTGGTATATCGGCTACGCGAATGCAATACGTTCGCTCTCAACAAGATCTACGGCTGCACCAACCTAATTTTTACCCTTTTCATCAACTTCAGTGTTATCTTCATTATCAGCAATAACACAACAACCATCAATATCAACAGCAACAATTAATTAAATCTCAATATTACGTTTCTCGTAAGACAGCGAGCTGACAGAATCGCAGCACGCCGGGTAAAATGTTTAATGGCACTTCGTCCGTCTTTACATTCTGAGTTCAAATACCACCAAGGTCGATTTTGTCTTTCATCCTTTCAGAAGTCGATAAAATTAGTACCAGCCGAACTCTGGGATCGATGTAATCGACGACTTACCCTCTCCCCCAAGCCTGCTGTCCTTGAGTCAAACTTTCAAGTCAATATTCCTTTCTCGTAAAACTAGGAGTTATGGTTTTTGAGCACAAATCCCGTCAAAGTCAATTTTGTCATTCACCTTTACGGATTCGACAAAGTAAGCAGCAGTTAGTTACTGAGATCGATATGTTCTACTGTTTGTTCCTTTAAAATTTGAGGCCTTATGCAATGATATTCTTACGCAAGCGAGAGCCACAGAGAATCCTATCCATGATTGCTTGATCTGCTGGTAGGAGGAGCCAGACAAATTTCATATCATGCCCATCAGGTTTTCAGAAGATACAGTGTTGGATCTGAATGCAACTGTTCCAATAACGTTTGGGGGACAAATCCTACATATATATATATATATATATATATATATACACGTAAATGTAAAACGATGAAATGCATACATATATATATGCGCGCATATATATGTATGTGTGTCTGAGAGAGAGAGACAGAGAGAGAGAGAGAGAGAGTGTGTGTGTGTGTGTATGTATGTTTCTATGTAGTGGATATTTACGGCTACAATTCTTTTGATCTCGAGAATAATATATTAAGGATGAACGAGGGTTAATCAATAACAAAAATAACACTAATTACTTGAATTTTTACATGGTTACTAATAATGATTTTAGTGAAAACATGAAGTACGACTTATTTTGAAGTATTTTCGCAGAAGGCCAAGTGACATCAGGGAAATGTGAGTGAGAAAGAGGAATATAGATTCAGTAATCTAACAATTCACAACTTCTTTAGATCTTTACTTTTATGTTAATCTCAATGGATAATGTCATGCAGGATCATGATGATAAATAAATTTCAGATTTAACAATGTGTGTTTCGGAAATATATATATATATATATATATATATGTGTGTGTGTGTGTGTGTGTGTGTGTGTGTGTGTGTGTGTGTGTATGTGTGTGTGTTCGTTTAAACATACACACACATACTTCTATTTGGGTTGAAGTGATTTCTCTTTACTTACACCAGTAATGTATTGTGGTAGGCAAAGATAATGTAAGTAAAGTAATATATTAAAACGATATAGTGAATAAAATTTCTTATTCAACTTTAGCCAGAATCCATTGTATTAAGTTAAAAGTCAAAAGAATTCAACGTAACTTTCAAGTAAATGAATATTAGTGAACGTAATATACATTTACTTTCTATATTTCTTACTCCCCGTTAACAAACATGCAGGTTCACTGGCTACACACAACACACACATATACAGGGGTTGGACAAAACAATGGAAACACCTAGCAACATAGCATCATAATTTTGAAATACCTATAAAACCTTTAAAAGCTTGCTTATTCTTATGTTGGTTGATTTATTATTAGTATTGCTTAATATGTTTTGTTAAAATTGCTGTTTCTTTTCAGATGTCACCAGTAAAGGTGCTTAAAGTTCATCAAAATGACAGATCTATAATGGGAGGCAAGGTTCACGATATCGGATGAATATCGCCTTCTCCCATTAAAATGTTCTTTGTGTTGTTTCAGGCTCCAGCAGTCGAGGAAAGAAGTCTTAAGTAAAAATGCAATTCACAACCAGTTTATTTACAAGTTACGCAGGATAAATGAAGTGTGTTGCTCTCAGTATACCATCTCAGGCTGTGTACGTTTCGTTGTATCTCCCTTAACACGGGCCCATTGCCTCTGGAGATACGACATGCAGACAGGACTAGCCTGGAGACCCAGCCAACAAATATGTGTGTTCAGGAAGCGCTTGCGGTGAAGAAGAGATAAAATCTGTTTTGTTGGGCCCTTATATGCAGTTTGCCATCGCAAGCCGCGTTGTGATCTCGCGCATGGCAAATGGATGCAGGTGAAGTCTCGCTCCAGTCTCGGAGATGGCAATGGCTGCTGCGAGATCTCATCCAATATGGCGCTGACTGCTTGTGCCGCTACAGATCTATTGGACTTTCGAAGTGGTCAAATTGTTGATGCTCGTATGGCAAGCGCTAGCGTAACGAAAACACCAGAAATGTTTGGTATATCAAGAAGTACTGTCTCGAAAGTAATGACAGCCTTTGAGAAAGAGGGAAAGCTTCCTCATCGGAAGCTCCTGAAGAAAACCAAAACTTTCAGATAGGGATCGTCGATCACTTACGTTAATTGTTAGAAACGATCACAAAAGTACAGCTCCCAAAATTACTGCAGAGCTTAATGACCACCTCGAGAACCCAGTTTCCACAAAAACTGTTCGCCGGGAGCTGCACAAAGCCGGATTTTACGGGAGGGCTGCAATCATAAAAAAACACTACTTTCAAAAACAAACGTTGGAAAGCGTTTAGAGTGGATTAAAAACGTATAGAATTGGTCACTAGAGCAGTTGAAGAATGTTATTTTTTCGGACAAGTCATCCTTTATCTTACTTCCGACCACTGGCCGAGTATACCTGTGGAGTCAGCCAAAAGAAGCATGTGACCCAGACTGCCTCTTTCCAATTGTTAAACATGAAGGAAGATCTATGATGATCCGAGCGTCTATATCCTGGAAATCCGCCGGCCCAATGGTTTCCGTTCATGGCAGAATTAATAGTCAAGGCTATTTAAGCATTGTATCTGTTCAAATACATCCTATGTTTGCAAAACTGTTTCCGGGGGGAAACGCAATCTTCAGGATGATAATGTATCAATTCATACAGCTAAAGCTGATACTGAATGGCACGAGGAACATTCTAGTGAAGTTGAACATCTTATGTGGCCAGCACAGTCCCCAGATCGCAATATTATTGAACATTTATGGTGCATTTTAGAAAAACAAGTAAGGACTCTATATCCTCCACCATCATCACTACAAGAACTGGATACTGTTTTAGCTGAACAATGGACAAAATTCCTTTGGAAACAATTCAAACTTTGTACGAGTCCATACCTCGTAGAATTCAAGCTTTAATTACTGCCAAAGGCGGTCCTACTCCATATTAAAATAAATTTGTTTGAAATTTTAAGGTGTTTCCCTTATTTTGTCCAAGCCTCTATATGTTTTCGCTTTTATTCATTTCTTGGTTTCAGTCATTCAACTGGAGAGATACTGGGGTATCGCTCCTTATACTTATTTCGTACTCTGGTATTTACCTTATAAATTATATAAGTAGGACCACTAAATTACGAGACAGAAGCTGTGAAAACAGCTTAGACGGTCGGAAAATGTGGCGAGCAAGCTGCTACAGAGAATCAAACTCTGTGCCTCCTGAATTCATACTGAGCGCTCTGTACCATCGAGCTAAAAAAACCCATGACAACAGATCCTGCATTTAGCGTTATAAAATAACACTAAATAATAGGATTAGGTATGTGAGAACACTTTTATAAATATTATAGGGCCGATATATGTGTATTTTTACTGTCGGGTCTAATCATCCTTTCTTTAAATTCGAATATACCCATTTCTATACGCAGCCTTTAAGATTAATCCTATTCTGTTTATAGGAAGAGCCCTTGACTTCTAATTTTTACTGTTGGGTTTAATAACCCTTACTTTTTAATGATGTAATGATGTAATATTATCCTGATATCACCATAAATTTTATCATACAAACTTTCTGTGACTCTTACATTACTTTTCTTTCTAATATATATATATATATATATATATATATATATATA
>NC_068983.1:74491952-74494189 GCF_001194135.2 Octopus bimaculoides
TATATATATATATATATATATATATATATATATCATTGATTTTTGCATTAGACTATTGGATGTTATACACCGCTGGAAAAAATTCTTCGCACTCTTGTAGCTTTCGAATGATGCCACTCTGCCAGATGTGTTTTTATGTACTTATATTTGAATGTAAAAACTGGACACGTTTAGATATGAAGAAATCTCCTAAAGCCATATGTGTATATTTGTGCTTGTGCGCTGGGGCGTATATTTTTGTATGTATGTATAATGTATGTATTTGTTTATGTATACATGTATAACTATATCTTGTTTATATAATTTTAAAATCATTTTACTAAAATTTTTGTAAATTGAAATATCTTAGATTTACTTCTGTGCTATTTCCACCGCCATCTTATTACATATATTAACAAACACTAATTTACTTCTTTTATGAATAATATATCCTGCGCCAAAATGCGTCACCCTGTGCCTATGTTATAACACGGTGTATTAATATATGTTAATTAGTAAGAAGTAAGAAATTCATATGTCATAGAATTAGTTTTCATCGTTGTCGCAGTTTTACTTGTGGTTGTTATTGATTGATCGATTCATAGATTGATTGTTGTTGTCGCGGAAAACACAGCCGCAAAATTACAGAATCGGGAAATATTGACTTCCTTTGACTGAACGCAATATTTTAGAAGGAGAAATAGATTTTGAGACTTTGTACTTTTATAAATGGTCTTATCGGCTCAAGTGATTTGAAACTCGGTCTTAGCGAGCAATCGACGCTTGTGTGCCTGTTGCAATTTAGTCACTGAAAAAGAAATAATTACAAAATCTGTCAGATTATAAACAGCAACTGTATAATTTTTTTAATTATTAGAAAGTCTCTAACTTAGTGTAAGGGATTATTTAAAGGGAGAAATTATGACGAATGGAATGAATTTACTTTACGACATGAGAGAGAGTTCAGGTCATGAGAAGTGGCGGGGCAATGAAAGAGAAGAGAGTTCTAATGTCTGGCAGTTTGAGGGGAAAAAAGCTACTACCGTGGAAACACTTCTTTGTTCATGGAAGCACATCAGCTTTTGGATGAAAATGTCAGTTTCGAGTCAGCCGAGGTGGCACAAAGTGATTTGGAAATAAGAAAGTTCATCAGAGCAGCTCCTTGGGTAATAACGATAAAAAAGACATGATTTAAGAGAAAGAACTAATCTTTACAGACATATACATGCATGCACACACACACACACACAAGCACACATAAGCACAGAAACACACACATACACATTTTGTAAAAGCGTATATATGATATGATATATATATATATATATATATATATATATATATATATATGCTTTTATGTTTTTATGCTTCTATCTCCAAAGAACTGATTTTTATTGTTGATATATATATATATATATATATGTATATACACACTCACGCACATACAAACGTGTGTGTGTGTGTGTGTAGGATGATGAAATGTTGAATCCAAATCAATGTATGAGTTTTTATTTATTCATAATTTTGGCAGGAAGTTAAGCCCCGTGGTATTTCTGACTGTTGCATATTCACAGATCTTGAAAAACGTAATTTGATATAAAACGGAATATTTGATTTATTGCACGTTTCCAGTTTAATAGTTACTGACGAGACATTGAATTGATTTAATGACCTGATTATCTACATGCCATTTTCGAACCGTTTACGCGTAGGTGGAAGACGTACGTTTCGGTGATTCAACATTCGAAGAAAATTATGTAGCATGTCGGTTGTAATTCACTCTCTATACAGCTGTTTCAAAATAGTTTGTATAATAATGATTCCTTAGCAAATATGAACAACATCTAACGCTGTGAAATATATTTTTTGATGTTGTTTTAATGTTTTTAGACGTATTGGCCGTATAGTTGGCGAAATGAAACTGCTTCAATTTAGTTAACAACAGTGATGATTATGGTAATTCTAGTAGTAATAATAATAACTAAAATAATAATAATAATAATAATAATAATAATAATAATAATTCTTTCTACTGGAAGCACAAGGCCTCAAATTTGGGGGAAGGGATTAAGTCGATCACATCGCCCCCAGTGCGTAACTGTTACTTATTTAATCAACTCCGAAAGGATGAAAGGTAAAGTCGACATCGGTGGATTTTTTAACTTAGAACGTAGCGACAGACGAAATACTGCTAAGCATTTCGCCCGGCGTGCTAACGATTCGTTAGCACGCCGGGCGAATAATAATAATAATAATAA
>NC_068983.1:74495846-74497967 GCF_001194135.2 Octopus bimaculoides
GGACGGCATGGACTTGCCCCTCCAGGTGCCTAGTTGCAAGCCCACTGACTTTTCCGCGTTAATTTTCGCACCTGTCACCGCTTCATACTCGTTTAGTGTCTCGCCAATCAGGTCAATATGCCTGTGACTCGACACCATCACGGTGACGTCGTCGGCATAGGCAGACACGCTCCTTCCATATCCCAGATCACGCGGGACGCCCCTCAAAGCCTCCAACTTCCGCAGTAATGGCTCGAGAATCAATACATACAGAAGGGAGGAGAGAGGACACCCTTGGCGAACCGAACGCGAGATGTTGAACGGTTCCGATTATTAATAATAATATACAAAAGTTCAACGATATAAACATCAGTATATACATATATAATATTATTATTTTTCTATCAGTAATTAAAAACAGAATAAGGTGAATTGGTTCTTTCCAAGGCCATGGTCAGCGCTCTCATTGATCGCTAGTAGTAATAAACACATTTGACCTCTTTTGACCTCAAGGGTGTGATGCTTCTTTTATCCCCTGATCGTTATCCCGTTGTTGATCTCCTTCTCACCATCTGCCTGTTTACAGACCTGTGGAATCTGGTCTATTCAATAAGCTGTTTATCTTTCTCCTACTATCTCCTCCAATCCTCACATATGATTATTTAAGTACAAGACAAGAGTCAAAACTCAACAACATTTAATAATACCACACAGTAGTAGGAGCAAAAAGGACACCTCAAAACGGTTACAATACAAATGATTGTAAGAGCACTTGGAATGATCATAAAAGGAATTGAAAATTATTTAAGAATGATCCCTGGATTACCATCCATGCAGGAAGTGGAAAAGATTGTATTAACTGGTACGTCACATGTATTGAGAAGAGTATTGTCACTGTGAATTTTCTTTTCCTTTTTGCTCTTTATTTTCTTTGTTCACTTTTATATTTTCCGTTTTCCTCTCTGTCTTTCTTCCCCTTTTTTCTATCACATGGTCTTTGTAAATGAAAAATCTGGTATGATTATTTTAATGGCCTACAAATGAGTGCGTTCTCTGCTTTAGGTGTCGGAAGGCACTCGACAAGAAAGGGAAACAGAATTGAAAGAACATGATAATGAAGGTGATGATGATAATAATAGTAATAATAATAATAATAATAATAATAATAATAATAATAATAATAATAATAATAATAATAATTACTATTATTATTATTATTATTATTATTAACAGGACCCACAACAAAACCAAACAAAAAACAGTGGACGGATAATCAAAAACACTATATAAAATAGTTGATTTAGGAGTTACACACACACTACTATGCATCACTCCTCCAAAAACATACAAGAATGAACGCACACTGTAAATACCCAACAAAATTAACGAAATCCACAATATGTGCCATAGAAGGCCTATACACAACAGAAGAACACAACCTTCGCTCCACAAACAACATGCAATTTAAAAACTAATACAACAGAAGACTCAAACAAAACCCCATAACAAAACGTACTGACACACTACAACATCCCCCACCCAAACAATGCAGCACACACCACACCACTATCACAAATATGCTGCAAATGATGCAATAGAAAGTTGTTTGAAACTTTCAGATGTTGAAAAGTAATAGTGGTGCTAACGATGGTGACGAACTTTACCTTACCTCAGTTTATAACAGCGAAAATGAAGCTGGACCTTTAAGGGAAGGCCTCTCGCTCGGCAGTGGATCAGTAAAGCTGCAGACTGACCACAGCTGCCATCCTAGTACAGCATTAGCAGATAATAGAGCAAAGAGGAGGAAGTGGACCAGCGAAGAAAACAGGATAGTGATACAGTGCTACTTAGAAAGTGAATCTAAACGAAGGGGCTATAGAAAACGGATGTTAACACTTTGGGTAGAAAAGAGAGAAGGGTATATTTAAAGTGATTGAGCAGAGATTAGTATTCATTTTCGTATACTTAGCAACACTGGTCGCCTACTGTGGAAAACATAAAGAACTTCTTTTTTTCCTTTTTTTTGTTCATCGTTCTTTGAAATAGAAAAATAATCCGCAACTTTCCGTCTCAATAAACCATTATTGTTCTTGAAAGTTTTTTTAAAAATATTTACTACGTTTTTTTTTTAATATTTCCTTC
>NC_068983.1:74499673-74501646 GCF_001194135.2 Octopus bimaculoides
ATATATATATATATATATATATATATATATATATATATATATATACCGCTGCTTAAAATGACTGAAATAGTGATTCTGTTCGTGAGAAATAGCCAAATCACTTTCTAAGTTCGTCCTAAGAAACAAAGGGTGACATTGCAGAAGTTTGTCCTGAAAATTTCGATTTGTCACTTGTGGAAAGTCGCGCGATCCGAGTTTTCCCAGTAATTATGGAGTAACAACAGCAGCAACAACAACCACGATAACAGCCGCAGTAAGCAAGAACAACAGCAGCACTTTGTTATATTATCACTTACCAATCAGAAGCAATATATATCGGTGTTACGCTAATCGTAATATACGAGAAACTCTGAATGCAATTTTATAGCATTGTTTTCGCACCATTCTTAAAATATATGTATCGCAGATCAAACGTTCCATAGGTGTTTAATATACGCTGCACTATCGCAGATTATTTCTTTTTACTTCTACTTAAAAAAAAAATAGATAGCTAATAGAAAAATTCATCAGGTTGTATATGCACACTCAATGCTAAATTTTATCCCATCGAATCACGTACTTTGCAATTTTTGAAATGAAATCTGTTCATCATCTGTTGAATATCTCTCAATTTTTAGAATTCAAATCAAATACACTTGACTAACAATCTTTTGAATGATACAATCCCATCATGTGCGAAAACTAATTTTATTGAAGTGCCATTAAAATTGCTGTGTTTCTCAGAATAGAATTTAATTAATTTCTTTTAAATTCAAATCGGATTGAATCGGATGTGAAGGCAATAGCTTTTTGTGTGCTTTGGTCTAATGTATTGTTCTATATGACTTTAATTTAGTTTATATACTCACAAAATTCTGCATTTTCGATGCTATTTGAAGCAGCAATTATTAGGAATCTTTATTTAGAATGTTTATCAGAAACTTGAATTCTGAATGCAATCACGGTGATGCATTGTTTATTTATTAAAAATGCATTTAAAAAAAGTTAGAATAACTTATTTTTATTATCCAAAAAGGGAGTCTTTACGCAAGCGTCGATTTTCCCAAAACCTTAGAATTCTGCGAGAAGTGGCAAGAAGAATTACGTGATATCGCGATAAATGATCTAATCACACATGCTTAAGCATCTTGAGTAATTTTTTTGTTCGTATGTGTTTAATCATATATTTGTAATTTTCTGATACACATAAGGCCTATTCCCTAATGTTGCGATATCAAAGTATCTGAAAAGAGAGCTTTGAGAAAACGCTGCTCCTTTTCGGTGTAGGGAATCGTAGAGTAACTGTTGGTTACGTATAAGATCAGAATTACAGCAAAATTTTTTTAACGTTCTTTGTGTGAAACTTTTTCAAAGTTATTTTTATGGTTTGTGTAATTTGTGATGAAGTTTAATTTTATGAACAAAACGATAATAAATCAATGAAGATAGACGCTGACATTACTGTGTAGTTCAGAAGTTTACGTGGCAACCACCTGATTTCAGATTCTGTTTCACTTTGCAGCACCTTGTCTTCTACTATAGATTTGAACCAGCTGACCATGCCTTGTGAGTAAATTTAATACATGGAAAAGGTTGACTATATATGTTCTATGTATGTATGTATGTATGTATGTATGTATGTATGTATGCATGTATTAGTCGTAATAGAGACTAATACATGCATACATACATGTATGCAACAGAGAGAGAAGAAAATAGCGTGATAGATAGATATATATAGAGAGAGAGTGAGAGAGAGAATAAATATTGAGTTTACGTGGGATCAACGTAATTGTCGGTCGTATACACACACACACATCTTCTGTCTTTTATATTATATACATACATATGTATATATATATATATATATATATATAGAGGGAGAGGGAGAAATCAGTGAAGAATATATATATATATATATATATATATATAGACAGAGAGAGAGAGCGGAGAGGAGGAGAGAGAGCGGAGAGGAGGAGAGAGAGCGGAGAGGA
>NC_068983.1:74502135-74506241 GCF_001194135.2 Octopus bimaculoides
GTACACACGTGCTCATACACTCACTTATGGACATAATATATGTGCGTGTTTATGTATATTTTGTTGGGTCAAAATAAAAAAAACGGTCTGTTTCTCTCTATCTCTGTCAGTCAGACCGTCTCTTGTATGTGTGTGTGTGTGTGTGTGTGTGTGTGTGTAAATCAACCTTCACTACCATGATTATCACAAGCAAAATCAACACGAAACTAATGTAAGCACTAATCCCCAACCCTTAGGAATTAACGAGCAACAAGAATATGATCAAATTTAGCAACTAGTCTGAAAAAAGACAAAAAAAAAAAACAATCACATGGGATATGTTACAGTAGTAATTTTTTAAATGCGAAATGAACTTTCTTTGGTTTTAGGTCAATGAGATTTATTCGACTTTAACCTAATGAGCAACAACAATACAGCTAACATGAAAAATATGATCAACGCCACCACCTCGTTATCATTATAAACATCATCATCACCAACAGGAAAGCTGATAGAATCAGCACTACCACCAATACTAACCAATCAACTTTTGAATAACCTACTGGCAACAATAATGATGGTGATATCATTATGGTAAGATCCACAGCTACATATGTTATATGTCAATACTATGGTGTGTGTGAAAGAGTAAAGTGTGCAACTTTTATATCTCAAGTCAGAATTACATTAACCTGCTGACCCTTCAGCCAACTGTAATGATACTGCAGTACCTCTATCCACCTCACTCCTTTACCCTTTACGCCCTGTCTTTGCTATTCTTACACCCATAGGAATAAGATGAATGTTTTACTCTCACCGAGCAGTTCTTTCTTAATGGTACTTTCAAACTACATATTTGAAGTAGATAATTGTCGATCCTTGGCGTCAAGTGGAACTGAAGGTAGTAGTGCAACAAGGTACCGTAAAAGTATGAAACTGGATATCAAACTTCATGTTTTAAAAATTGTGATTTGATGCACAAGAAATATCACAAGGCATTTTATGTAACGCTCCAAAAATTCTGCCAATCAATTATTTTATATAATTATTTCGTATTTAGGCACAATGCCAGCAAAATTTGAGAGGAGATGTTGTTAGTCGATTAAATCAACAGTAGTACTTGACTGGTACTGTATATAAACAACCCTGGAAGAACTGGGTTCGATTTGAACTCGTAAAGAACAAATCATTTTATCGGACACTCTAACGATTCTGCTAGCTCGCTATCTCACAATGATTTCTAATTTAGGAGGAAGGCCAGAGATTTAAAGGGATGGATAAGACTATTACTGTATCGATGGGAAACTAGTAACTCGATCACATCATCCTCAATTACTTCTTCAAGTCTTACAGCTTTGCAAGTCTTACAATACCATTTTGAATTTGATGTATCCTTTGGGAAACTTTTAATGTCGTGGATACAATCTGGCTTTATAATGTTTTGATCCTGGTACCCTGGAGCCGTCCCATTTTAAGCATTATATTAGATTTAGAAAAACATTAAGGTCTCAACAGTTGAGTGAGTAATTTCTTAAACGTCTAATTTGCTCTCTGTTGACAGGTGTTGTTCCCACGAACAACGTTGCAAGCTTTAATCTACTAGTAAATACTAATGTCGACGGTGTCGACTATCTCGCTTCACCACACTTGTTTTACGTTCTGAGTTCTAATCCTGTCAAGTATCCCCTCACATTTCGCCTTTGAGATATAAATAAAAATTAGTACCAGTAAAGTTACTAATATTGACCTACTAGACGATGCTCTGTCCCTAAAATGTGAAACCCCGAATCTATTTTAAAAGACATTTTTATCATTTATGGATACGGTGGCGATCCGGAAGAATCGTTAGCACGCCGGACAAAATGCATTGTGACTTTACTTTCGACTTAACGTTTAATGTTCAAATGCTGCCGGAGTCAACTTTGGGTTTCATTCGTTCAGGTTCGTTAAAAACAACTATCAGTTGCGTACTGGGTTGATGTAATCGATTCGTCATCTCTCCCAAAATTTCAAGCCTATAGTAAAAAGGGATCGTTAGACACAACAATATCAGAGAAAATAGTATATCGTTATTACGAACTTAGTTACGCCAAGTGCAATTCAGCATTTCATATATCTATGATCGATGAAATAAATACAACATTGATCTTCCGAAACCTTTGGCTCTAAAGCCATTCCAGACTACTGAGTTTTCTGAACCAATGGTGGTCACACTTTGAGTATTGATTTCAAAGTTTGGTACAAGGCAAGCAATTTTGATGGAGGCGATAAGTCGATATCATCGACCCCAGCATTCAACTGGTACTTATTTTATCATCCCCCGAAAGAATGAAAGGCAAAGTCAACCTCGGCGGAATTTGATCTCAGAACGTAAAGACGGACGAAATGCCGCTAACCATTTTGCCCGGCGTGTTAACGGTTCTGCCAGCTCACCACCTTACTTTAAATTAAATATTGAATGATACAAGTTTATTAATGCTCTACTGTGGAAAGTACCACTAAACTAGTCTGGTGTTCTCAGGAATTTAGACTTGTAGCTCGGGAATTGGTGCAGATTATCACAGGTTCCGGATCATCAGTATCTGGAAAGTCGGTGTTATATCTATACAAGTTAAGTGTAGTGGACTGATATAATACACCCTCCTCTTTTTTGTAAATGTACAACTTCGTAATGTTTGAAACCATCAAGGGACGATAAAAATAACATAATTCTGGAACTCACATTTTCCCTACCGCAAATACTATGTTGAGAATGTGAGCAGATACCAATCAATTAATTTCTATTTGTCATGCCCAAAATAGATTTCATACCTTTCTAACAGACGGAACAATACGTTTTACAAAACTGAAAGTGAAGAGAAATAAATTAACGAACGTCATGCAGAGTGTCACATGGAACGCTATTTATATTAATAAAGAATGAAATAATATGAGAAAAAAGAGACAGGATAAAACAGGAAGAAGAAAAAAAATATGTGAAAGGATGCATCCGTTGTTTCTAAAATAAAGAAATGCCTGTTGATATCTTTAAGAAAAGGAGGAATATTTTCAGCATAAATATGGGAAGATATAAAAATAAAATAAATATAATTCTATTAGCAAAAGGAAATCTGTTAGAAATTATCTTTAGCGTAATGTTGTTTTTTTTTTTTACCGACGTAATTAATTTTCTTATTGACTTCTAATGAAATATATGAAAACTTATGTATCTCCAAATATATCTATTTATTTAACTATATATGTATTTCTCCTCACAGCTCTTTTCACACTCACGCACACAGATATTTCTTGGGAACGCTGCACGAGGTTTCTTTGTTTCCACTCCTTAGGCAACAAATCTTATTTTGAATAAAGCTTTCTTAAGCGCACATCGACTAGATCCATTTCAGACATGCAGAAACAAATATGGCAGAACTTACTGGTACTAAAACTTTATAAATATTCATTTATAAAAGCGTATAAAGAATTTTTGACATAGCCTATAACAGGAATATTGTGATGAAGATGAAAGTCAATGGAAAAGTTCCTCTGACAAAATTCATATAAATTTTTTTCAGAGGAAATGTATGGAGAAGATTATGAGTATGGGTTTAAAATTTTGATACAAGACTAGCAATTTGGAGGGAAGGTCCAAGTCGATTAAATCGACCACTTAGCTCAACCGGTACTTATTTTACTGACCCCGAAAGGATGAAAAGAAAAGTCAACCTCGGCGAAATTTGAATTCAGAACGTAAAGACGGATGAAATGTCGATAACGATTCTGCCAGCCCGCCGTCTAAGAAATTATGAATATTGAAATGTTTATAAAACAGAAATGGTTGAACTGCAGAATGAATTAAAAATTAACGATAATTTTAATTCTAGTTGTGTTATTTTTGAAATAGATAAACTTTCCGACAACTGACTCTGGCTTAGAGGAAAAGTACATCGTCTCGTGTCATATACTGTGAAGCTTTTAGAGTGCATGTATTTTGTGGTGCACATACACTCAACCACAAACACACTCACATATTTACATATACATGATGTAAAGGTATGTAATATATATGTATATATATACAAGCCTACAAACATACATACACACACACACACACACACACACAGATATATATATATATATATATA
>NC_068983.1:74509799-74514101 GCF_001194135.2 Octopus bimaculoides
TATATATATATATAATATATACACTCATGTGTGTGTGTGTGTGTGTGCATGTATATAGGCATATATGTATGTTTATGTATGGGTAATTAACATACAAATATATATAACAAACGTAAGCGCCTCTGATTAATTTTCCTTGTAAGTAGTTAAATATATCACCATTTGGTTTACGTAAGAAAGCAAGAGTGAGATGGCAAATGAAATAGAGACAAAGAAGGAGAAAGAGAGTGAAGAGGAGAAATTATATAAAGAGATACCGGAAAGAGTACAAAACTTTAAATTACGATAGCAAACTCCAATTATTCGTATTTCTTTACTACTATTTAAATGTACTTGGATCAAGTGACCAAAATGCTTCATTTTTCCTTGCTCAGCTGGATAAATCAAGTACCAGTGAAGCACTAGGGTCGATGTAATCGACTTTCTCCCTGCTCCCAAATTTCAGGCTTTCTGCCTATAGCAGAAAGGATTGTTACTAATATGTTTATATAAATATTTATTATGGTCTGAAGCAACGGACCGGCGTCCCGTCCAGTCCAGTGTGGAATATATACGTTAGAGAATCAGGGAATCCGGCACTTAAAGTCCAAATGACTCGGAAAGAGCTTGCTTTATCGTTCTTTTTTCTTTTTACATACCTACGTACATATTTACATACACATACACACATCCCTTACACGCATGTGCAGAAATATATCTACAGAGTAAAATAAGTGGGATTCAGGAGATTTAGGAGAATACCTCAGCACCCTGAGCGAAAACTCAACAAACGGTATATAGACATAGTTAGACATTAACGTGTGTGTGTGTGTTTGTGTGTGTGTGTGTGTGTGTGTGTGTGTGTGTGTGTGTGTGTGTGTGTGTGTGTGTGTGTGTGTGTGTGTGTGTGTGTGTGTGTGTGTGTGTGTGTGTGTGTGTGTGTGTGTGTGTGTGTATGGGCGTGTACGTGGTTAGAAAAAAAAGAGTCTTGTTTATCCAGAAATCTTCTGCACAGACAGAAAATTCGGAAAATGTACGGATTATAAGAATAGTGCATCCATCGCAGAGTATGGAATATAATCATCAAAGAACTAACGGTAACAGGATTATATTTATTAATCAGCTGTAATATTTAACATGATTTCCTAGGGGACATGTACGTCGGTTCTCTAACCCTACATCAAATTTTCATATTACTTTTTCCTTTTCGATTTTCTTTCAGATTTCTCTCTTTTCTATATTAATAACAACCTTAGGATATAGTAGTAATTGCCGCTGTTGGTATCTGAACTTATATCTTTTGTGTCGTATATATGTGCACCGTTAATTTCGTCAGTTTCTTGAGCTGCCTGCATTACTGATGCAGCTGTTACAACAATTCTTATGTAGGGTAATTAATACAAGTCTTTGCTTCCATGGGCCCTGTAATTATGTGTCTCTGATAGTACGCCAACTTAATGTTATTTATTGCTCTTATCTTCTAAGCCACTCCGCTCATTATATGTCTAAGACCATATCTGCCTATGTACAGGGTATTACTGTTGTTGATAGTCATGATGAAAGGATTGAGGGTCTTTTTATTTAGTATTGTATGGATCTATACATTATCTTTCAAAATTGTTTATTGTTTTTATGTGTATGATCCTCTTTGTTGATTGATGTAAATATTCCATCAGTTGTCGAAACGATCGTAATCACAGAGTAAATATCATACTACCACCTTTACTCCATTGCTCTATGCAAGTTTCCTTTTAGTAAACGATAACACACTTTTAAAGCAGGAAAATATCTACATCATAATTTGTGTTTCCCTTCTTTCACACTACAGATATGTATTTTCTTTCTGTACTTTTCCATTTCCATTCCTATACTACGGCAACCTCTCTTTCTTTCCTATAAACTTACTCATAGCTTACCTAATTTTCGTACAAATTGCTCCACCTACCTAAAGAATGCCTTGCCAAAAACTCTATACTAGGAGATGCTACATATCTTTTGCAGACGAAGGACACCACCGATTTTGTAGCCCTCTGTTTCGCTCTTTACCTTTTAATCCAATATACTCGGACATTACGTAATTGTTGTGGAAGGATGCTGACCACCCCCATGTAACTGATAATGGACTGACGAATTTCAATAAAATAAACTGTGTGAACTCCGAGTGAGTTGACAGTGAGTTGTTGACAGTGATGATCGTCCGTATTGGTTACTGTGTTAGTTTAATATTGTAACTACGTTTGGAGTAGTATGGAGTGAGTTCTGTGTGAACATATTAATTCTGCGCAAGATTATTCTAGATAACTATATCCAAATGTTAATTTGGGTAATACTATTTTTACATCCGACGTGTACACTCACGTCATAACAGTAATACATACATTTCTTTTCAAGTCATTTACGAGTTATCTTTTATCCTTTACTTCTTTCAGTCACTTGAGTAAATCCATGCTGGAGCTTCGAAATATCGAAATCCCTACCAATAATTTCATTGTATATATATTCACATGCATACATACACACACGCGCGTGCATACACATATTTGTATATATATTTTTAAAAATAACGTCGACCACTAACGTGGACAGTTATGACTAATTACCAGATTTTATAATAATATTTGTATATATATATATATATATATATATATATATATATATGATACACACAAACACACATATCAAGACCTGTAGTAGACTAAGATACAACAGGTTAATAATACACACTCTATAAAATTCCTCGCGAAAATAGAAGACTAATCGTAGAAACCATATTCACATGCAACACAATTCCGAAATATAAACATAAACAAGACACCTGTGAAAATAACAACATGGGGCTTGTAATATGAAATGCTATATATATATATATATATATATATATATATATATATATATATGTATGTATGTATGTATGTATGTATGTATGTATACCCTTAATATTAACAACCATACTTTATTTCATGTAAATGGAGGGAGAGTTGTACTATATTTCACACCGTAAATAGTTTTCATCCATCATAAAATGTAATTTTTATCGTCTCGTTCATGATATGATTTTCGTCGAACCTTTACTAAAATATACTGTCAACGTAATAATGCTATTTGAAGAAAAACCATAAATTAGTATAAGTACAGTTAGGCACATTTTTATAGTTTATTTATTATGTACTTACGGATACAAATACATACGTAAGTATATATGCATTTACATACATATACTTACATACATATGTACACATATATACACAACGCACACACGCGCACACACACACATATATAGATGTATATGCAATTATAGATACATATATATGTATACGTACACATACGCATATGCTTACATATGCAGACAAGGCCAAACACATGCAGACGCGCACTCACACACACGTACACACTCACACGTACATAGACAGACTAACACGCACACACAGACGTACATATAGGCAGAAACACACATACATTGACATATACATCTCTGTTGCTTTACCAGAAGCGATACATTGCAGGAGCCTTTCAGTTATAATGTACATATATGTATATATGTATACATAATTTGTTACGATTTGGATGACTATATCACCGTTTTGTTTGTCATGTTCACGAATATTATACATTAACAACAAGCCTGCGTATGTATATATGTATGATTGTTTGCATTGCATTTATCTATCTATCTATCTATCTATCTATCTATCTATCTATCTATCTATCTATCTATCTATCTATCTATATGTGTGTGTGTGTGTGTAAAAATATGTGACACTTATTCGGTAGCCATGATAAAACTCAGACTTTCGGATTCCGAGGTGGGAACACACGCTAACATCTCTTCAGTTATCCGGGCATTGAAGAGATGTTGGCGTGGGTTCCCATCCCGGCATCCGAAACTCGGAGTTTTATCATGGCTACCGAATAAGTGTCATATTTTTACAGATAAATTCCTCTATTTACATAATATCGAGGTCACTTTCTTTTGTTGTCCTTTCTATCAATATATATATATATATATTATATAAGAGTTAAGGAATGTTGTCGATAAGATACGAGCTACATATGTTTCATAGCGCCCAGAACCTCAGAATTTGTAAATATCCAAATGAGGTATATATCGCAGGCTACACTTCAGGCCAATGATATCTTAAAATGTATAACGCGAAATATAAAACGAACTTTTTTTTCACTTTATCGTACTTCGATACGAAAAAAATCCACAAACATCCGTTTCAGTAAACCACTTTTGTCTCTGAAAGTTGTTTTTTAATATTTACTACAGGCTGCTTGCCGCTTACTTCCTTCCTACACCTCAATCTCTGGATCTTTATATAT
>NC_068983.1:74514823-74518928 GCF_001194135.2 Octopus bimaculoides
ACTGCCGCTTGACAACTGGTGTTGGGCTTTTAGGCTGCTGTAGCATTGCAGTTCGGCAAAAACAAAACGATAAATTATATACGAGGCTTAAAAATAAATGCTGGGCCGATTTGTTCAACACCATGTAGAAGTGTGGTGGAATAATCCCAGGTAGGGTAGGGGGGAGCGATAATGGGGTGGCCAAAAGGGAACTATTGAATGGCTATGCTGCACCCCTTCTCTATTTTTCGACAGCATACTCAAATTTAGACAATAATGAATAAAAATCGATCTGAAAGTTCTAAACGTGCTCACCCCTTCTCATGAGCGGTACCTCTGGGAAGATTTCGTACAATATTGTAAGCTCAATTTTTAAGTGTTATTAATTATTATTATTATTATTATTATTGTTATTATTATTATCATCATGATCAGCATCATGATCATCATCATGATCATCATCATCATCATCATCATCATTATTATTATTATTATTATTATTATTATTATTATTATTATTATTATTATTATTATTATTATATTAAACAAACAACTAATCTCAGCAATTTTAACGAGTGGTGTCTTGGACAAATATTGAAAATTGTATTCGAGCTGTAGACACTTTGATCAATATCTGGCAACCTACGAATTTTTGCAACTACAGATCTTTGAGATAAATTGCATGAATACCGAGTCGAGTGTTAGAGAAATTGTCGATGCGCATATTAAACTCATGTTTTGCTATTTGTTAGTCAATCTTTCACTTCGCAAACCACGTGAAGTCATATATCCGGTGTATCAGAGGTTGTTTTCTGTGTTCACATTAATAAAGAATATTGATCTCAGAGACGAATTGAAGCTTTAAAATGGTTAAAGGAAATGGAAGATGAGATTGTATGCCGTTAATGCCTTCTTATACATTCCAATGAGGTTTCGTTTCCTCATTAAAACTATTTCAGTTCACTAATGTTGAATGGTACGAACGCAACTCATTTCACTTTTCCTATGAATGTAGAACGTCATTCCTATGTAACAAATCTAATACTTCTTTATAAACCTTGCGTATATTTCTCGTATATTAGGAAAAAACAACTAGTGCTTCCCTTCTTTGGCACCGTTATCTTCCCAGAATTCTTGTCAACAAAATTACCATGGCAACGCAAAATATATTTTTTGATATGGTTTCATTTGGTGATTCATTCAATATAATCCTTTTGTAACTACTAATCAAATGTATCTGCTAGCATGCACGCAAGGATAAACTGGCGACAAATTACGTGAACAAAGCACACACACACACACACACACACACACACACACACACACACACACACACACACACACACACACACACACGCACACACACACAAACAAACAAACAAACAACTCCCAGAAAAATAACAAACGTTTGTTAT
This sequence comes from Octopus bimaculoides, assembly GCF_001194135.2. Taxonomy (NCBI): domain Eukaryota; kingdom Metazoa; phylum Mollusca; class Cephalopoda; order Octopoda; family Octopodidae; genus Octopus; species Octopus bimaculoides. Next base: position 74,516,218 of record NC_068983.1, read on the forward strand.
CTTGTAAAATAAAAATACAGAAAGAAACCATAAAAAGTAAGGAAAACCAGAAAAATGTCAGTTTTGAAAACAAAAAGCTGCTTGCCGAATGAAATATTTAGTAGATTAATGGAACATTTATCTGCAACCATATTTGAAATCAAGGCAAGTAAGGAACACTGGGGCGAGCATGTTGCTGCGGAATACATTCTAACTTTGGGTCAATTGTCTCCATGTGTCGTGACGTCGAAACAGTAGAATATCGATGGAAACAAATCAATCAACCGAAAAAATATTAGAAAAAAAAAAGAAAGCCGAAAAAAGAAATGAAAAAAAATATATTGACAGTCTCTGATGGAATTAAAATTATCAAGGCCATAAATTTTAGTATTGCTTTTGTAAATTCAATAAACAATCAGCATCTATCGTAAGGGAAATCTGAAACTCTATCGCATTTAAGCACAGTGATTCACTCTTGCTGCTGCTGCTTCTGCTGCTGCTGCTGCTGCTGCTGCTACTACTACTACTACTACTACTACTACTACTACTACTACTACTACTACTACTACCGAAAATATCAGCGCAGTGGAGAAAAGTTCGTGCGGTACTGCAATTATGTTTGTCTACATTGCACGTGCAAATGTTTCCGTCGTCTACATTTCATTATCCTGGTTTCACCAAATAAGTACACTAGTGTTTTGGTTAACTTCAAGACCACGTACCTATGGTAGAAAGCAATGTTATTATGCTATAAAAGTATAAAAACATACAACTTTAGGAAAATCAAAAAGCACGAACAGGGACAATATCAAGTGTAATGTGAGTACTTTTGTATCTCTCACTTTTTTTTTTTGCTTATTCTTTGGTTTCATCTCATAGGTTGGATTTCTTTGTTCTAAGACTAGGAATGTCTTCGATTTTGAACTCTTGGGAACTGTATCTCTGCAACATATCAAATAAAGAGCCTGTCATATTTGCACATGCTCGTTTTAAACTGCACCACTAAATCTCAAAAGCACTATTATTTCTATATTGTCTCTTATCGCATGTTTACGATCGTTACTACAATAGTTTTGCTTCTGCTAATGTTGGTAATTGTATTTCAGTGTAGTTCTTTAGATTATTTCTGCTTTAGTGCAAAGTGCTCAAGATCATTTTCTTAAGCCAGAATGTTGCCTCCTTGCATCGCACAGCCCACAACTTCTCTCACATTCCAATTGCATTAGATCCTTTTGCAACCTTTTGCTAAAAAAGGTATCTACCAATATTTCGCAATCTTATTTCACCCATTTCCCGAATGTGTCAGTTTTGTAGGTAGTATTCCCCCGAGAAACTAGCATCCATATTTGATGCACACTTTCCATTCCACTCCGCAATTCTTTATTGAGGTAAATCTATTCCTAAACTCCTCTTGTTCATTTCTCCAGGGTCCCCATGATATACACATTGACGCCGTCTGCGAGAGAATTTCCAACATAGCGACACGCCTTGAAATTGAAACCCTTTGTTACGTTTACAAAATGTACTCGGGAGCAACTTTTAACACTTACCAAATTCATCATTTTCTCTACCTTCCCGTCGACTAAATCCACTCACATAGATTTCCGCAGTTGTTACATAAAATTCATTTCTTAGATTACTTCAAGCTCAAACATTGCAAGGTAGGTTTTAATGAATTTAATCTACACTAGTATATTACCAATATTTTTTTATGGAATCTGGATGGCGAAATATAAAGATGACATCTGAAGTATTCTATTTTGGAGTTTTTAGGAACACTACAGAAATATATATAATGCAAAGTTTGTCTATCATTCCTTCCACTTCACGTAAATTTAAACAACAAAAAAAAACAGAAAACTATTTAAGAAATTGAAGGACTCAGAACTTGCTGTGTGGTTACAAGCTCTTTTTGTTCAGAAACCAGACTAAACTCCTAGTACCCGCAGTTCAGATATCCAGCTTTCTCATACACGATGTCACGCTAATTTTGTGTGGAATACTCAGCCCCATGCTTGCTTAATTTCAATGAGGCTCTAGTTGAGCTAATCGAATCGAAAGCGATCATCATCAAAACCGAGAGACATCTAGAGACCTTTATCAGCAAAAATAGATATCAATGAGAAAAACCGATAATTATTCGCGTCGAATAAAAATAAATCGTTATCTGATTTGTATATACAGCTAACCTACCACTCTCACCAATGGAAATGTAATAGGGCCGACAGTGAGCCGTCGTGAACGTATAACTAACAACTGTAATGGTCACAAAATGCATGAAATATATAGACATATATAAATAAATAGGTGTGCATTCTTTAACATCGTGTGTTATAAACAAAAAATTATTCATATTTCTCTGAGACGATATTCAATTTAATGATATTCACTATAGTAATATGATATTAAGGCAACAAAGTGCTAAAAATTTTAAAATAAAATCCAAATAAAAACTAAATTCTATTTGAATGTTATCAAATTTTTGAACAAGGGTTTCATTTTATCAGGTCTTTTTATCTCAAGAGTTTGTACTTAAAATATGGCTTTTAACAGATTCTATTCTGTAAAATCTTGGCTGGTAATTGAAAATGTTGCTAGTTTTAAAATGTGTAAGATACGGTGATATAAAGACATTATACGTGATATTTTTTCTGCAAGAACACAAACACACACACACACACACACACACACACACACACACACACACACACACACACACACACACACACACA
>NC_068983.1:74519281-74520460 GCF_001194135.2 Octopus bimaculoides
TATATATCGATCTATCATTTCCAACATTGCAGCAACGGCAACACCAGCATTTTGTGAACACTATATGTATTCGCCCCGTTGTACCTCTGAACTCAACACGCTCTTTTCTTTTTTCATTCTGTCTCTATTTGTTTCCTCTTATTCCTCTCTGTCGAAGAGCGTAGTCTCGAAATGTAAAAGACTTATCCATTTTTCCCCGAACGTCAAACTATTACACTTGTTTGCTGTTCCTATACCTGTCCTCATCTTTGTTTTTTCTATAAATTTGAACTCTATCTATCTATCTATCTATCTATCTATCTATCTATCTATCTATCTATCTATCTATCTATCTATCTATCTATCTATCTATATAGTGAGTTCAAAGAAGAAAAACGACGAAAAAATCAACAAAAAGCAACAACGCGAGGATGTGATATAGATATTGTGTTACTGGACGCTCACACATTTACATACATATAGATTGATAAACAGATATATATATATATAGATAGATAGATAGATAGATACATACATACATACATACATACTTACATAAATAAATACATGTATATATGAAAAAAAAATGTATTATCGAGTGCAGATGCTTCTTTCTTCTTAATAGGCATGCTCATAATATAAGATAATAAATTTTAAGATATTTCATTCATAGAAAATTAGATTTGTAAGAGAAACATATAAACAACTATATTATTCTTAAGGCAAACTTATCGAAAAGCAAACATTCTCTTAATTGCAACATATAGGCACATGACTTTTACTACTACTACTACTACTACTACTACTACTACTGCTACTTCTGCTGCTGCTGCTACTTCTGCTGCTGCTGCTACTTCTGCTGCTGCTGGTGCTGCCCCTCCTCCTCCTCCTCCTCCTCTTACTACTACTACTACTACTACTACTACTACTACTACTACTACTACTGCTACTGCTGCTGCTGCTGCTGCTGCTGTTGATGCTGCTGCGGATGTCACATCTGATACGTCTATTAATGATGGCGCTGCTGCCGCTGCTCTTACTGCCGATGTGGCTGCCATTGTTGCTGCTGATGCGGTTGCTGTTGCTATGTTGTAAATGGTAGATGTACACATATGTAGTCATATGTGTATGAATGTATGTGTGTGCGCGCGTGTATGTATACATATATATATGTAGATATATATATATATATATACATAT
>NC_068983.1:74520660-74521084 GCF_001194135.2 Octopus bimaculoides
TATATATATATGCATACATACATACATGCATTCATATATATAGGTATTTCAGTTTATATACTGTAGGTGTAGGTGAGTGGGTGTATAAATCGAAGTTAATTTGAGAAAAAATGTGGTCAGAAAGTAAGGATAATTTATTAGAGATTATTTTAAAAGTAATACATTTTCCCATTATCGATGCATGTGGGCGTATAAAGTAAAATATTTGCACGCATGACTATATGTATATTCTTTTCCAAATATTAATACACACACGCATATATATGCATATAATATTGATATATATATATACGTATATTAATATTATATTATTAATAGTATACATACTTTTATCTATCTATCTAGCTATCTATCCATCTCTATCTTTCTATGCGTGTATGTATATATATGTATGTATGTATGTATGTATGTATGTATATATGTA
>NC_068983.1:74525525-74534510 GCF_001194135.2 Octopus bimaculoides
GTGTGTGTGTGTGTGTGTGCATGTATGTTTGTGTATATGTTTGTATATATAAATATGTATATATATATATATATATATGGATATAGATATATATATACACATGCATATATATGACTACATAAATGTGAGTGTATGTATGTATATTTATACATACATACACAAGTACATACATATATACATATATACGCACATATATACAGTAAGCTTCCCGGGGTTCGTAAATATGTCGTTCAGTTAGTGTCTGCCCCAAATCCGGTCAAAGCAGTGTTCCAGCATGGCTGCATCACAATGACTAGAACAAGTAGAATAATGAAACTTTAATGAATAAATATTCTGAAGATGAGTAAATTTAGACATCAGAAATAGACCTAAGAAAATCTCTAAAAAATGGAAACTACAAAAGTTTCGCTGGTATTCTCCGTATAGGAATAGAGGCATTCGCGTAAATGTTGACAGACATTCTTCAATCGCTTCTTCAATCAGTGGAACAATCTATGCATTGCAATATAGTGTGATTGTGCATTCTACGCAAATATATCTTAAATAGAATATTCAGGTAGACTCGAATTAGTAGTGAAGTCAATCTAATAAAAAAAAAATATATATATATTCCTGGAATTGTCTTCAACATGACGTCACATTTGTCAATCACGTTGTGTTTATCATACAAGACAAATGAAAATGGCTGTTTATATAGGGCATGGATTCAAAAAAACTTTAGATATCGCGATATAGTATCTCACGGGTAGATTGGTTTTGAAACAGTTAAACACTTTTCCAATAAGACGCTGAATATAACATGATCTCCATAGGATATCATATGATCATAAGAATATTAAGAGCATATATTTTACACCAGTGAAGTTATGTGGGATTTTAGATACTTTATTTTACCGAGTTCACAGACATTTATTAATTTTATCAGCACTTAGACAAAGCAAACTGAATTTGTTTTGAATACTGTTTTAGAAGGGCGGGCATGCTGGAGCACTGCCTTTAGTCGAACAACTGACCTCAAGACTTATTTTTTGTAAGCCTAGTGCTTATTCTATCGGTCTCTTCTGCCGAACCGCATTTTGTTTACTCCGGTTAAATTGATATTGTCAAGGTGAAATTATCATAAGTAATATTCAAAAATGAGTTAAACAATTTACGTTCCATAACACACGCCAGTACACGGAACTTGGACTGCAATCATAAACATATTTAATATACATTCATACATTAGCTTAATCATATACATGCAACTCACTCATAACAACTACATGCACACGCATTTATATAACAGAATTCTAAAGTATGATCCAACAGAACTCAACTCTCCTTGATGCGTTGCACAGAAAATACGCACCGAATATACCATGAATATTACTGTAAAACTTTAAAATGCAGAAAACTCGCGAAAAGGTTGCTATAAAAATTGTTAATGCATAAAATAAAAAGTAACCGTAGCTTAAGGTTATTTTATTCATAGTTTCTGCAATATAGTGATTATAGTATATGTTTAAGGCAGTTTATTGGTTCTGTTATTAACAAAGTCTAGAAGCTCTGAGATTTGTACCCGATATTGTACTGTGGTCTTTAATGATATAAACTAAATGTAGACAAAAAAAAAACACGAAAACAGTCAGTTATTGGAAGCCACTTTCCCGATTTCAAGATTTTGATGTTTACTTTCTTAAGTTAGCACAATATCACAAACTATCTCGTTTCATGGGAATATTGATGGAAACAATTTCATATCCATAAAGTTGCACTTGATATCCTTTCAATAAATTTGTGATTAAATGTTACGGTATATTTCGTTATATTAGAATAACATTAAAAAAATAAAAGAAATGAAAGAAAAAATCTTCAGCAATCGCACTCACCTACCATAAAAATGCAAATTTCAAAGCTTCAATCAGGCATGCAGGAAAAATACTTACACAACCGTATAAACACATTTAAGATCTCAACCGTGATGATTCATCAATTTAAAGATTGCATCAAATATCCATATATATTTTTCATCGATTAATTAATCGCATTATTTAGTCTTTACATTTCCAAAACGAGAAATGAAAAGTAGTTGGTAAAAAAGGAAGAAAAGAAAGATTAAGATGATAGTAAGTTCTTTGTTCATTTAGTTGGCGCGCGCTGCAATGTTTAATTTCAATGGCCTTCATTAACTCCTGATTGTTACAACAATGTCATCCAGCGTAAAAATTCAATCAATTGTACGCAATTAACGAATATAAAATATTCTTCAATATTATTCCCATTTCAAAATTAAACGATCTTCCTTTGATATTGTAATTTGTATAGACAAATTAATAAGCAAGCAAAAATGATATATATGACAATAAATATCATACCGATAAACCTCACAAAAATGCGATTACGAAAAGAAGAAAAGAAAAACGTATACGATTTAATGCATAGCTATAGTGAAAGCTAAGTTACAGTCTTTTATTACTACCGAAAAGAAGAAAGAGTAACTTTGAATATCCCGCAGTCCTTACACTAAGTAATGATATAAGAGTGAATGAGTCAAAATATAACAGTACCTCTTTATTTCTTGTCATATTTATGATCCTTATTAACATATATTCTCATCATTGCAAGCTATAGATTTATGTTCATGAACATTGAGAAGTATATACCACTTTTGATCTCCAGCCGCTGAGTCATATCTGAAGTGTTCTAATCTAACTCTTTATGCTATACCAATATTCTTGAATGCTCACTTCATCGGTTTTATGAGCATTGTTATTTTAATAGATCTTTGTTCTAAAAGTAGCATCAGTATAAATGTATATGTGCAATTCAGTATTACGTTCTCAATATCTATGTACAGTAGTCGGTGTGAAAATCCTACATACAAAATTACTTCTATCTACATGAATATATGCCTGTTAACTCTCTGTATGTGTTTCTCCTCGTTATGCTGTGTGAAAAATCTTCGTATATCCGCGTGTATGAAGGTTCGTGTACTTATCGAGACAAATCTAACTTTTGAACTTAAATTGATTACATTATTTACATTATTTACATTTGACGGATATTCGTCCTCATGAGGACGAATATCCGTCAAATGTAAATAATGTAAATAATGTAAATAATTCCTCATCTCTTAAATATAGAACTGTATTAAATTGATTAGTTCGTAAATATTGTAAGTATCGCGAGTGCATGTTTGCCGGCAAGTCTGTATGTGTGTGAGAGTGTGTGTGAATGTGTGCGTGCGTGCGTGCGCGCGTGTGGAATTTATACGTATAACCAGGTAGATACAGAAGTATTTATTGACTACTGGCTTGCAGTATACAGGACGAATGTAATTATAGTTTTAAATATAATAAAAGAAATATCTTTGTTTCAGTTGTCTTTGAAATCACACGCTGAAAGCAGAATCAGCAGTCTGCTTGGAAATCCTGAGATGGTAAAGTAGGCGCTTGGCATTAATGACCCCTTCGCTCATAACGAAGGTTTAAGGATCTGCATAACGGCTTGACTGACAGCTCAGCTATTTCGAATAAAGTTCTTTCTACTCTTCTAATCAATCAATCAATAAACAACTATAAATTATTATATTATACACACGCAGGCACATGCATATACATACATCATACATACATATACATACATCTGTATACATATAGATATATATACATGTGTGTATGTGTGTGTGCGTGTGTCAGAGTGTGAGTGTTTGTGTTTGTGTGTGTGTGTGTGTGTGTGTGCGTGCGTGTGCACTTGCTTGTTTAAAGAAAATTATTCATATAAATTGCACAGATTTCTGTCAAGTACATATGTCGAACACACATTGGCCTACATATCTCTTCGCTGGCTGCAATGTCAGTTGCATATGTATATTTGTTTTCATGATAAGGAAATTTCCACGCTTTCATGTTTGTATTGATTAATATTATTCACATTAAAATGCTCCATCTTACGAACAGGTGAGTGTTCAGCTTAGAAACTCATGATAAAATCCAGTAACATATGGCCTATTATCTGTTTCAACAATACTTATAATAGAATGCATTGCCATACATGGAACCTGTGTGTAGTGTAATGTGAATGTGTGAACGTGTATCATGCACACACACATTCACATGCATATATATATGTGTGCGTGTGTGTGTTTATATATGAATACGCACACACATACACACACAAATATATATAGATAGATATATAAAATTTGGATTTGATGTTTCCTTTCAACGCTACTTGTTCGCTTATCAAGCTTGATGAACGGAAACAATAAGATGTAACGAAATGAAATCTAACCTTCAAATGAACACTTGAGCTGTTTATTGAGCACTTTTTCTTCAATTTTAAGTTCACACACACACACGCACACACATACACATACAGACACACACACACACACAGAGAAACAAATGTATACACTTCTATTCGTAAATGTCCTGATCAGTGCAGCTAAAACACAGAGTGGACTGTCAGCTCTTTGAGGTCTATACCAGAAAATGTTTGCTTTACTGAGACAATATTATTGATATATTTCACTACTCTTACATTACTTTATATAAATATATATGTGTGTGTGTAAGTGTATGTGTTTGTATATATGCATGCATACGTATATACATAAACACGTCATCTATGAACACAAACATGCATTTACTAGGGGATGTCAAAAATTATCTGCACTTTCGATCAAATTTTTTTTTTTTTTTGGTTGACCGGACTGCATTCAGCACTCGATGGTACTCCTGTGGTTATGTAACTGAAGTTTGACCTTGATCTCATCTGGTTTATTTCTTATGTTTCGGAGTAAAACACGCTGGTAGTGTGCAACAAAGAACGGAGATCAGTGATCCTATTTCTTTGGTCTGAAGATGTTTCAAGACCTGAAATTCATCGAAGGCTTTCAGAACAATACGGGGGAAGTAAAAATGTGGACCAAATGCTTGTAAAAGTTTGGACCAAATGCTTGTAAAAGTTGTCTTGACAAAAGGTGTTCAATAGGTATATGTACTAAACTGGGCAATAGCTTTCCATCTCCATACCCAAAATACCATACCACACTCTTATCAAAAATAGAGGAAAACCAACTAACGAACGAAGGCGTCTCAAATTGTCATTCTTATTTCTTTATAGCTCACAAGGGGCTAAACATAGAGGGGACAAACAAGGAGATTAAGTCGATTAGATCGACCCCAGTGTGTAACTGGTACTTAATTTATCGATCCCGAAAGTATGAAAGGCAAAGTCGGCCTCGGCGAAATTTGAACTCAGAACGAAACGGCAGATGAAATACCGCTAAGCATTTCGCCCGGCGTGCTAACGTTTCTGCCAGCTCTCAAATTGTCATTCTATCAACTACAAGTAGCTGCCAAACTTTCCCCATATTGATACTCCACCAGCTTAAAAAGTGATATGTTGCCAGAACATAACATGGTATGGGTACGGCTGGAACGCTTTGATATTAAGTTTGCCCGATTAGAGGTGAACAGGAGCAAAACAAAAAAGCAACATTATCATCGTCTTCATTATGAACATCGTCGTCGTCATCGTTATCATCATCAGCTGCAGTAGCAGCAGCAACAACAACAGCAACGACGACAGCAGCAGCAACAACAACAACAACAACAACAACAACAACAACAACAACAACAACAACAACAACAACAATAACAACAGTTGGATTGATCGTCCTTTTCGCGTCCAACTATTCACGCCTAGCATTGATCACTATTCCCATTGAACAACAGCTCTCTGAAATCTAGTCTTAACTCATATCTTTCAGGTGGGCGTCGGCTTGGAACAACTTTGCCTGAATATTAACGACAGTACCAAACTGATTGGTTGCGGAAGGTCTACAATAGTCTCGGGCACTAAGGTTTCCTTTAGACTCAGGAAAATGAAAGCAAGAAGAACCATTGCAACTACAGATTTCGTGCTAATTCAATAATTTCGAGCCAGTCATCCTTTTAAGCTATTTCACCAATCAGTGAATGTATTTGTTTCCGAGAAATACTTTAAACCTCTTGTATTATTTCAAAATACTGCAGGTGTATTTAGACTGTGCTTCGATGGTGAGTTCTGTTAAGACCCATACACGTCTGGAGTTGTTCGAGTATTACTAAATATTAATCTTAGGTCTCTCTGATATATCTATGCGTAACTAGTATTGATTAATTACAATTTTGAAGGCGTCTCCCTATATATTTATTAGATTTCGTCATATAAATAATGAACGATCAATTCTCATCAATATTATTAATGATATTTATATGTTTTAAAATTCATTAGTATACTACATAAAGTATAGTAGCGCTTATTTTACTTTTGAGTTTTCATGCAGTAGGAATGTTATGCTATTCCTTTCTGTCCATCTATTAATTCAAAATTCGATATGATAGTTTGATGAGTTAGTCTCTCCTCTAAAACTTACCTCAAAACACACGTATAAAATATATGTATGCATAAATATATTTTATTAGTTTTTCAACGCCAAATATATTGACAGCATACATTGTCGTAAAACCACAAAGTTACAAAATGCAAATATAAGCGACTGCATTGATTTCCAGTATATTATCGAGACTTACTTTCTCAGTCGCAAAGAGATGGAGGACTAAGTCAAGCGAGAGCCGGATTTGAAATCCGAAAGTCAACTCTAATAAAAAGAAAAGAAAAACAAATCAAGTAAATGAAAAGCTCGTAAGTAAATTCAGCAGCAAATTTTGCCAACGGATGTAACTAACTTGTCATCTGCTGTGATCATTATGTTCAGATGTTACATTGGTATATAATACATAGCTCTCTAACGTTGGCACAAGGACACAATATCATTCAATGCTTCCAGTGCGCCTGCAAACATACATGTGCACAAATTTATATGGCTGGGAATATGACGGCTCATTTTGTGGTATATGTTGGTACTATGTTGGCACTCCATCGCTTACGACGTCGAGGGTTCCAGTTGATCCGATCAACGGAACAGCCTGCTCTTGAAATTAACGTGCAAGTGGCTGAGCACTCCACAGACACGTGTACCCTTAACATAGTTCTCGGGGATATTCAGCGTGACATAGCGTGACAAGGCTGGCCCTTTGAAATACAGGTACAACAGAAACAGGAAGAAAGAGTGAGAGAAAGTTGTGGTGAAATAGTACAGCAGGGGTCACCACCATCCCCCACCTGCCGGAACCTCGTGGAGCTTTAGGTGTTTTCGCTCAATAAACACTCACAACACCCGGTCTGGGAATCGAAACCGCGATCCTATGACCGCGAGTCCGCTGCCCTAACCGCTGGGCCATTGCGCCTCCACTTTGTGGTATAGTATCAGCCATAAACATGTTCCTTCTCAGTAATAATACCCTGTTATTTATTTAATAATTCTCTGATTAATTTCTCTGAAACCTTGTCTATTCTCATCAGTCATGCTTTCCCTTCTAATCACTTTTCATTCTTATTTGTGCAGAATCTCGTTTCCTATCAGCATAGTTCTTAGTTTGCCTTCTTTCTTGATAAATAATTTCTTTTCTCTATTAGCCTCAGCTTCTAGCATGTTTCCTTCCGTTAATTTCATTCATTTTCTCCTGAATAAATCTCTTCTTGCCGTTCCTCATTCGCCCCACTTTGCTCCTAATTCTTATTTCCTATGTTTGGTCCGACCCCAATTTTTCTCTGTACCTTCTTTGCCTTGATCGATTCAATTCTCCCTGTCGTGCTCTATCAGTGTCACCGAGCTCAATCGACTGTCCCCCTTAATTACTGGCCCACCAAGCTCAATTACGGTATTAAAATAATTTGAGAAGCAGTTGCTCCTATATATTTGTCAACACCCTTATCCAGCATGTACCGCTACTTAATTTTTACGAAGGACTTTAAGAACACACTTATTAATAGTTGGAAAAAATCCATATCTAGGATATGTCGTTACACAAATTTTGCAAATACGGTTACTTCCGTATCTATAATGGAATGCAAACATAGATGTCCTATCTTCATGATATTGATTTGTTCTAAAATGCTTGCGTTAAATCGACGGGTAAATAGTGACAGAGTGAGTGAGAGAGAGAGAGTATCAAACAAACGTTATTGGCAATACACTCATAAACATACGCATGCACACATACAAATGCTAATGTAGTACCCACATACACACATAATAAACATATACGTTCATTATCTCTCATATATATATACACAACTAATTTTGTGTTTGTTTGTGTCCACGTGCCAGTAGCGTCCGATTGTCCCCTCTCTCTCTCTCTTTCTCTTGCACACAAAAGTTTAGCATCCCCTTTCCACAGTGTGACAGATTTTTACACCGCAGGAGTCTATTTTTAGCATCTACTATAATAATACTCTTGTGTGTTTCTCTGTCACAACATATGAATGAGAAAGGAAGGAGTAATAGATGAATAAGGAAGGGGTGATGGCAAACTTGGTAGTAGGATGATGGAAGTTCTACGGTGAAAAAAGAAAATCACGCAGCGCTTCAACTCTGTGTGAGTATTTGCGTGTGTATATAAAAGGGAGGTACGTGAATGTGTGTGTTGTGCATGTGTGTGTGTGTGTGTGTGTGTGTGTGTGTTTGTATGTGTGTGTGTATGCAATGGAAGAGGGCAGGTGAATATTCAACACTGCAAATAATAATCAAACAGCATTTCAACTCTGTGTGAGTGTATATGTGTATGTGTGTGCGTGTACAAGGGAAATATGGGAATATTTGTAACTGTATTTATTATGTACCTTATTCTGTAGCTTATTTATATATAAAATACTACAATTAGCTGTCATTTTTGACGGCATGGAGCCAGCGACTTTTAATATACAGTATAATAGATAACTTAAAATATTATACGACTCAGTGTGTGTGTGTGTATACACCACACATCTTCTGATAACCCAATGAGCCTGCTAATATCAGTTATGCAGAGCTTGCTTTCAACAGGCAGCAGCACCTCCATCTGCACGATACACACACACACACACACACACACACACACACACACACACACA
>NC_068983.1:74535037-74538634 GCF_001194135.2 Octopus bimaculoides
AAAAAAAAAAAAAAAAGAAAAAACAAAGGATCGTAAGTACTATTAACCAAAAAGACAGAACAGTCACAGCTTGAACGCCCTTTTATAATATTGTTTGTCTTATATATTTATGATATTTTCCCTGTTTCTAATTTGAAAAAATGCTGATAAATCCACAAGACCACATATACAGGGATGTGTATGCGTGTATGTGTGTGTTGGGGGGGGGGTAATTTTCGTTTTATTATTTGAGGACTTATACTTTTTTAGTCGATGGACTGCGGGCTTAGGATATGATCATGAAAAAATTTATCGATCCCAGTATATATTTTTAGTGTACTACATATTTCATCCAATTATCTTTGTCGAGCTGCTACTTTACAGAACTCAAACGTAAACACATTCACACATCTGCATACAGACACACACACATACAGACACACACGCATACACACATCCTTATACACATATATGCATATATGTATATGCATAAGTAGATACATATTATACCAATGATTTATGAAACTAAAAATTAGTTCTTTAGCCCATCTACAAGCGCTCTACAGACTCAGCAAGGCTAGCCGATGCTATATACAAATTGTGATTTGATAGGAATTTTGCTGCTATACTTAGGAGTTCAATATCCAAGCAGAGGCCTTCTTTCGTTAGGTCAAAATAAACTTTGTTGTTGCATCTCCTCAAGTAGCCATTGTCGAACAAAACTATGAAAATGAAATTCCAGTTGTTGCCGTTTTCTAGTTAAAAGGTAGGATATATTTTGTTTAATGCAGAATCGTTAGCACGCCGGGCGAGAAGCTTAGCATCATGTCCGCCTTCAAGTTCTAAGTTCAAATTCCACCGAGGTCGACTTTACTTTGCATCCTTTTGGGGTCGATAAATTTAGTACCGTAAAACAACGGGGTCGATGTAAACGACTAGTCTCCTTCCCCTGAATTTCAGGCCTTGTGGCTTTAGTAGAAAGGATTATTATTATTATTATCATTAAGGCGGCGAACCGGCGCAATCGTTAGCACGTCGGGCAAAACGTTTAGCAGCATTTTATCCGTCTTTTCGTCCTTCGTTCAAATTCCGCCGAGGTCGACTTTATCTTTCATCTTTTCGGGGTCGATAAAATAAGTACCATTTGAGTACTGGAGTTGATCTAATCGATCTATCCGTCTCTCAGAATTGTTGGTCTTGTGCCAAAACTTTAAAGCCGTGTAGCCTATACTTAAGACGGCAATCTACGATATGTTGGAATGTTAATTTTGGTAGCTGTTTGTTCTAGATTGACAGACTATTTGTCAGCTTCAAAGTGAACAATATTTGTCTATCAATGAACAATTCTCTTCCTGTTTCTAACATATTAGATAGTTCATTTCTTTGGCGACGTGATCACGTTTAGAGTCGGTGTGAGTTTTGACCTGCACAGTTAATGAGAGTGTTACAATGAGAAGGAATTTTGGGCGACATAAACACATAACAATACCTTATCATTATTATTAGATATACAAATTCTGAGATGTCCAAAGTCTTCTAGAGCCACGATTAAGATCCACATGCATGAACAAATGGCAAGAAATCAATCACAATTATTGAATTCTTATTTTGATTCTCATTCTAAATGATTCAATAGAGACAGCGATAGTCACGCTGTCTGATCAAAACAACCCTCATTGTATTGCGTATCTAGGCGTTTCGAACATCTTGTCTTTAATTTTAGAAGCTAATTTCCATATTTTCCATGCAGCTGGATATGTTACATTACCGTTTCTTTAGTCATGCTTCTATGTCCTTTCTCTCTTGTATATGAGAACAAAAATGCCTAAAACAAAAAGACAAAACAAAGCAAAAGCAAAAATAAAATAAATAATACAGTTATAAATACGTGTGTACGTATATATATATATATATATATATATATATATATATATATATATATATTTGTCTGTTTACTTTTTTGCTGGTAGGGTGTTGTATTTTTCGTTTGAACAATCATTGACTGTTTCGATCTATTACCAATAATAAAATTATAGCTGAAATTGTTACCATTTTGTAGATTTAGTTGTTTTTTTTGCTCACATTGCTGGTATTACTATTACTGTTGATATTATTGTTGACGTTGTTCTTTTTGTTAATGTTGTTGTTGTTGCATTTAAAAATCTCGGTCATTTTATCGTCTTTATTCTAAGGCCATTTTTCATAAAAGCATTTCCATAAATGGCACTACTACAGAAAATGTTCGTGAAAAATATTCAAATATGTAGAAAGACTGAACAGAATATCACAGATAATTAAGTCAAAAATTTCGAGATACACGCTCACACACACACACACACACACACACACACACACACACACACACACACACACACACACACACACACACACACACACACACATACACAAACATGCACATACACACATAGACACATGCATATACACATATATATATATGGTTAATTCAATCAATCATATCAATATGAAATTTAAAGCCAGACACATTTACATATATTCTTAGACACACCTCCAAACTATATAGCTATTCACACACGACCGAAACAGCAGTTTGGCTACAATCTAAGCAATTCGAGTCTATAGCTAATATTGATTTCTGTCTGAGAGCAATGCCACCCATCCAAACGATGAGTCACGTCAATGTAACAAGTCTCGCAACGATCTGGCTACTTTATTTCTGTGACCATTATAAGATAAAACCCAACTTGGTATCAGCCTGATTTGAACTCAGAACGTAAAGGTGAATAGTAAAATACAACACTGTATAGTATAGAAATTTCATGGGTTTTTCTAATGCATCGTCCTCAGTCAATAGATAATATGAATATCTGAAGACAGTGGATCATTCCTGTATCTTTTATTTGTTTCAGCCATTGGATTGCTGCCATGCTGGTGTGCTACCTCGAACGGTGTAGTCGAACAAATAAAGTAACAATCAATTACTAGATCAATATAATCGACTTTACCTCTTCTAAATTTGATGTTCTGGGCATTTAAAGCATTGATTAATATGATTTGAAAATTTTAGTACAGGGCCAATAATGCAGGGGAAGGGGGAAATCGATTGCATCTATCAACCACAGTGACCAATTGGTACTTATTTTATCGACACTGAAAGGATGAAAGTAAAAGTCGACCTCGGCGGAATATGGACTCAGAACATAAGGATTGACAAAAATACCGCTAAGCATTTTGCCCGGCGCGCTAACGATTGTGCCCGCTCGTCGCCTTAACATGAATTAATACTAACAGTCCTCAACATGCTCTCATTTTCCTCAGTTAACTGGGACTTATGTGCGGAATTTGCAGATTTTCTACTTTAGCAACAGATCGAATATTCATTAGGAGAATGATGCTCGATGAAATCATTCTCATGGCATATTACAGGTTATTGTCTAGCTTTACGTTGACATTGATGATCAATGTTGACATATTATCGAGTTCGACAACTGGAGAAATTTCGCAGTGACTCAATGAAATTAGTGCGCATATCTATCTATCTATCTATCTATCTATCTATCTATCTATCTATCTATCTATCTATCTATCTATCTGACTGTCTGTCTGTCTATCTATACGTTTTATATATATACATACATT
>NC_068983.1:74538805-74549592 GCF_001194135.2 Octopus bimaculoides
CACTTTGTCATTCATTCACCATGACCGAAAAATGAAGTTTTAATGAAAAGGATGCAATTCGACACGCCTGTAACTGTAAATAAGGATACAAACACCAGCATGTACACATATTATACACTTAATGTAAACCAGAGTCAAACAGTATGTCAAGTTGCGACTCGTTAACTCAAATTATGACTTAAATAGATTTCAATAAATTATGCATCAGAATAAAATAAATATTCTTCCTACTCTGGGCACAGCTCCCGAAATTTTGGGGGTGGGGTCAGTTGATCAACTCTAGTACGCAACTGGTACTTAATTTATCGACTCCGAAAGGACGAAAGGCAAAGTCGACCACGGCGGAATTTTGACTCAGAGCGTTAAGACAGACGAAATACCTATTTCTTTACTGCCCACAAGGGGCTACACACAGAGGGGACAAACAAGGACAGACAAACGGATTAAGTCGATTATATCGACCCCAGTAGGTAACTGGTACTTAATTTATCGACCCCGAAAGGATGAAAGGCAAAGTCGACCTCGGCGGAATTTGAACTCAGAACGCAGTGGCAGACGAAATACCGCTAAGCATTTCGCCCGGTGTGCTAACGTTTCTGCCAGCTCACCGCCTTAGATTAAAATTATTGAAGACACTTTGCTTTCCTCAAAACTTTGTGGTCCAATGATTGAAGTAGATGTAGAAAGAGAGCCATACAAGATAAATGTCTTCGTTTAGCACTTGACACAAAATAACTTTATTGTCACTAATGGAAATATTAATTGTAATGTACTTAACTCTTTGAAGGACATTAACAACTAATTTAAGATGAAAAGTTTTCAAAATCTGACTGATCCGTGGTTTGCTGGCTCAGAGCTTTTCTGAGTTTAGACAGCATCAAGAACAAAAATTGCATGCATGTGTATTCATCTATGAATAATATGAATAATATTTTAGAGTTTATTTAGAGCAGAAAATTCCTTTGTCATAACTGAATTTCTCAACTAACTGACAAATGACGGAGTGAAGCTTCGACTTGTATTAAAAGTGCATACAAACATTATCGTACTTACATACACAATATATGAAAGATATTACTAAGATCTCAGAAAACTATTTTCGGAACAAGATCAGAAAGAAATATATATTGTCATACAGTACATGTTGGAAGAATTAATAAAGCGTCGAACATATAAATTTTGACATATTTCATTATTTCCTTTTAGGTCAGAGTTATATCTTTATACTTCCAGATTCAGTTTGGTTTTCATCCTTCGAAGGTCGGTAAATTATATACCAAAGAAAGTACTGAAGCCAATATATTCAACTAAAATTCTTGAAGGTGATTCCGCCATATGGTGGTGGTCGAAAGAATAGAAGAATATTATAATTTTATTTTTTTAAATTTTGCTATCGTTTAGTTACACATCGATCTGAGAGGGCAGGACTACTATAACTGACTGTGGAACCCTCTGTCGACAATGTAAGGAATATGATGGGTTTTAGTTAACCAATTGAATAATGCAAATCGAAATACTTGTACACCAACCACACCAAAGAAGCCTTACTCACATATCAGATCTCTTTATAAATTATTCCAGCATTGGCACAATCCTTAGCAAAAAATATTTAAAACGAAGTATTTGTTTCAATGTATAATTATTGCTAGGCGTGAATTTGCAAATCATAAATTATTTTCCTTTCGGGTATGATTGGTGTTAATTTAAGAAGGAAGAAATTCATAATTTTCATTGAATTAAGTCAACTCGGAGAAGCAATCATAATCCTGTTGCAATTTTTAATCAAATTGCTAAAAATAATACTTCCAAAAGCTATCGATAACATTGATAAAGTTTAATCCAATTTGTTTCTTTTTGCATTACAACTCCATACTCACATATAATTTTTGGATTTTATTTAAATATTATAGAAACTGAATTGCAGCATCAATTGATTGAAACCCTATTAATGTGTTGAAATATATTGATGTGCTATTTTATTCTTTACTAGAAAAGATACCCGGCGTTGCTCGCGGCTAAGATGGCATGCTTTGTAAGTATGTATTATAGTTATATTGAAACGTGAGACGGGAAAATGCAGCATTGACGACAAAACATTTGTTTAGTAAATGATGTACTAATTCGACTAAGCAACATGTGATGCGTCCGTTTGGAGGATTCCAGGCCCTAACCTGTCATGGAAAATTCGAGGCGGGGGCATGTGATTTTTGAACGCAATGAAAATCTATCAGTGGATATAATCTCCTTTGCGTCTAATACGACCCGTCGTATGATTGATAGTCGAATGTAACTAATAGACATATTGTACGTAAAAGGAGCTGCAATGTGAGAGACCAAAGGGAAAGATAACTTGAAATGTTGCAGAAGGTGAAGGGTTGGCATCACAGAGAATGGTAGCCTCAGTAACACGTGGCATCATCTTTATCATCAGGTGTGTCCCATTGCAGAGTGTTGGTGGATCCAAATTCCTCAATAACATTACTGGAGTTCCCACTTTAATTTCCGATCTGTGGAGAAGTAGTCCTGGAGGCTCCAATGAACTGAGAAATTCTGCTGGATAATTTATCACCGCTTCTGGAAATGGGATTATATCAAACTGAATTATAGATGTGAGGACTTCCAGGAAAGAACCGCAGCAGCTGCTCATTAATTTTACTTACAGTGTTGTTTTTTGGAGCCCGTATTGCTCTTTCACACAACCAATTGAGATTGTGATAATTTTTCGACCAATGGAGGTCTCCTTTTTGGAGACATTATGTCAAGAAATATGATGTAATAAAATGAGAAGACAATTGTACGTTAATAATGAAATGATAGTGAAAGAAGGTAAATAATATTAATGTCTTAGCAAATTTTAAGAAATATATACAATGGACTAAGATGACATTGTTATGTTAATAATTAATTGTCAATAAAAAACATTAATTAATATCAATATTTTAAAAGGAGGAAAAACGTTCAGCGGATCAATCACGTTGGATATAAAGAAGACAATCAATTTCTGAAAAATTACTTCGCAAAGAGTTACCTCCCTTTTCCACGTAACGCAGAACGGGTATTTTCTGCTCCCCGAGGTCCCATTACTCATTATGTGCAAATTTCGAAGTGTCTAAAACTATCTCTGTAACATAAGTAATAAGTGCTCCCATTTTGCAGAAAATAAGATGTGAACTTCAGAAGTTAAGCGGGTTTATAGACACACAACCTCACGTTTATATATATGGATATTTCATATTATACTTTATTATTAAAGCTGCAAAAACAACACAAAAATATCACAAAAGACTCAGAATTTTACGTTTCCGTTCGTCGAACCGTTGTGATTGAAAATGGTACAAGAATTAAGGTTATATGCATAAACATATTATACAATTTACATTGACAGGTACCCATTTGAATTTGGTTTCATTTCATTGGCCGTTTCAACTAGCGGTTTTAGTTAAGAAATAGTGATATGAATTATAAGATTTAAAATTAAAAGGCTTAAATATCGCATTGTGTACAATCGAAGCAAACCTTAAATCAAAAGTAAATTTTAGTTTAGAAGGAAAAACATACATGCCCAGAGTGAATTAATGGTAAAATAAGTTTTATTAATATAAATGTGAGTCTGTTTATAATAAAATATTCACTTACGGAATTCTAAAATCATAAAAATATATAGACACATGTTATTCACATACAAACGCATAGTTGCATCTATTTATACATGCACACACTAAAAAACATATACATGCATATGTACGCGAACACGTACAAAAGCTGATGCATACATACATATACAGGCAAATATTAATATGAATATATTTACTAATGTATACATAGATATCTACACGTATATATACACAATACGTCCCCGTGTGTATGTGCTAATATGTCTCATTATATGCTTCTTATGTATCATAAGGTGTGATATGTTAGAAACCCCGAAGCACCGATCTAAAAACTTTACAGCTTTTCGTCTCGTTTCTCTTTTATTATATTCTGTCGACTTTATATTTCATAATTAACGAGCCAATAAAATAAGTATTAGTGATTATAGTAATATCAGTTTATATGAAGCGACATGCGATTATTCGCTTTACTGTTTTAAAAGGGAGAGAAGGAAACAAAGATGAATACACAGATCAACAAAAGTGAAACATATTGGAAGGTAGTACATACACCAAGAACATAGGAAAGAAAGGACTATCTTAGCACAAAGCATAAATATGCTCAGGCAATACAAGATAGTAACACGAATCAGAGCAGCGTTTGCTATATAACAACATAGTATAATAAAAGTATTAAAATCCATTAGCCTTCCCTTTACACATATAATACACAGCAACCAAGTTAACCAATTTGAAGTACATAACTGCGATACAGAAAATCTAAATATAATGAATATACTGGACATTTTTATTAAGCAATTTCATTTTACACAACATTCCTATGTTTCAGCTTTGTTTCTTTTATCAGTTCAATTTCAAATAGAATTATGAAATCTCTAACTGCTTACTAATAACGTCAAACAATCTCTAAAGTGTGCAAAGTTATACTTAGTAAAATACCAATCAAAACCGCATCATTCAGACTCAAGATATGTCTATGCACTACCTCAAATATCATAGAAATCTCTGTAATATCACCAAATGCCGTTATACGCATATGAATTAGCATTGAATAAATGCTGTTTCAGTTGCCTACAGTTATGAAAAATAATGGTTTCTGATTTAGGCACAAGGCCACCAATTGGAAAGGAATGTCTGGTTGATAATATCGAACTTAGCATTTGGTTAGTGAACTTATAGTGATCAAATCTTCGTGCCGCACATTAGTTCACTCTCTCCATCAAAAATAAAAAAAAATGGAAGGCAAAGTTGATGACAGTGAGATTTGAACCTAAGGTGTAAAATTTCGGAACCTACTTGCAAGGTACTTTTCCGAATCTCTAATGGTTATGCCAATACATCAACCTTTAACTGTTTGGAATTTATTGACGAGAGACCAGTAACGTTTGAGGCAAGTATGTTAATCGATTATTTGGACCCAAGCACTTGAGCAGTATTTTGTTTCATGAACCCCAGGGATGAACTTAGTAGGATTTGAATTCAGAATGTAAAGAGTTGAAGCAAAGCCAGAAGGCATTTCTATGTTTTTATGTACACATTTTTGTTACTTTCACTGTGTGCACATAAAACTTCGACACACACTCGTACACCAATAAGTTTCTTCAACTCTTGCTGATGGAATCTTTAGAAATATATTGCAAAATAAGAAACTCTTGATGATAAACACCTATAGCAGAAAGGATCAGATATTTTTTCAAGGTTATCGTGTTGTAGACCAAGTGGATCCTCACATTTCCTTGCAGTAGTTTTATTGAATCTAGATTGTACGAGTCCAGAATGAATGTTATCTGATAACAAAAATATTTACAAATAAACAATATATTTCGCAATCCTCTCACACAATCATGCACATACATACACATACGAGTATTTGCTTTCGACGATAAATGAATATCATGCAGAAAAATATCGATTCCATATTCTGTTGCTTTTTCCCTTCGGCTCCTGGACAGCGGCCATAATGTGGGGTCGCCATCTTTCTTGCTACTGTTTCTATATGTGGCCAGTCTTTGATCAATGATGGAGTGTGAACTTGCTACCATCATTTATTTGTTTGTATTCTAATAAAGGCATTTTCATACACTGACTGTTGCAACGCAAATAACATTATTCATTTAGCTATGGTGGTTTCATGCAATACATGTTGTGGAAATCATTCTTGTAGAGTATTTCCCTTTCTATGATATTTTGATTGGAATATTTGAACTCTATACGTGCTGTATGGTTAAATGTTTAAGACGCTTGTGTCTCGGTTTTGATTCTGCTGTGTGGTATCTTGGGCAAACGTACTTGTCTATAGTTTCGGGTAAAACCATTCCTTGTGAGTAAAAATGGGTAAATGAGAACTGTATAGGAAACCATTCAAATAGAATGTAACTCTTAAATGAAATCCAGTCTTAACACATTGCCAAACTGGTTCCATCAGAGACATACACTCAGGGTACAGCTTTTTACAGAATACAAGGCCACTTACACTCCAATTCAATAAGCCTAGTAGATCATTTGATCAAACAATTGAACACACATGGTCGGAAATTCTGTTGTCCTACACCTTACCTGTGCTGTTAGCTGCTTAGTTGTTTAGCTGAAAGTGAGCGATAATCGAGCTGTCATACAAACAAAAACGTTCTGGTTCAAATTGGCCTAGCTTTAGGTTTTAGACATGGTGAGTCCAGGATTACCTTTTTTGAAGATTATAGTGTACTATATGAGGGAGATTTGATTGTTATTTCTAGTAGATCGAATAAGCATTTAGAGGTCTCTTCTAAGGTTCATTATTGTACTTTTGTTATTGTTGTTGTCATCCGGGTCTTTATCGTTGTTGTTGTTGTTGCTGTTGTTCTTGTTTTTCTTTAGTCTCAGTTCATTAATCAAAAGCATTTCAACTATGACTGTCCAGCCATTTTATGTCTTTCAACATACAATGTGTACTTTTTTTTATATGATCTTAAGATGCGGGGGTGATTTGTAGAAAATAAGCCGCGTTTTTTTTTTCTTTTTTAGACAGAGCAGTTGAATGGTAGTTTCTCTCTGAATAATTTAGCTGTATAGAGTTAGAAAGAGAGTGAGTGAGTAGATAGATGGAGAAGAGATTGAGAGAGATAGACAGTATGTGAATGTAAGTACTGTCTATGCTATGGGTGCAAACCAAACGATTTGTGATAAGCTTATGAGCTGTCTTTACTTCAGCTTGTAGACGTATATTCTTTCTTATCTGTCAGCAGATTGTGGAGGCGCAATGGCCCAGTGGTTAGGGCAGCGGACTCGCGGTCATAGGATCGCGGTTTCGATTCCCAGACCAGCGTTGTGAGTGTTTATTGAGCGAAAACACCTAAAGCTCCGCGAGGCTTCGGCAGGGGATGGTGGCGAACTCTGCTGTACTCTTCCACCACAACTTTCTCTCACTCTTACTTCCTGTTTCTGTTGTCCCTGTAATTCAAAGGGTCAGCCTTGTCACACTGTGTCACGCTGAATATCCCCGAGAACTACGTTAAGGGTACACGTGTCTGTGGAGTGCTCAGCCACTTGCACGTTAATCTCACGAGCAGGCTGTTCCGTTGATCATATCAACTGGAACCCTCAACGTCGTAAGCGACAGAGTGCCAACAACAACAACATCTGCCAACAGAAGCACGCTCCTCGGAATGAGTGTTTTATTAATAAGAACAAAAGCTTGGATTATTAATTCATTGGTAACAACACATCAATTACAAAATCGAAATTACTGATTTGCTCACTCATTTTCTTTCGCATATATATGGTAAATACGCCTCAAGATTATGCTCATTCCTCTTGTGAAACTTAAGATAATTTCTCTGCTGCTATTTTCATCAGTGCAATCTTACTTGAACATAGACGATACTTTGTAATGCTATTCATGTACACACACTTCCTTCATATTCATACGAAGTATGAAACATAATTATGGTCTGTGGGAATGAAAATATGATTCATTGCTCTTTACTTATCTTTTAACATGTGTACTTATATTGTTCTGATCCGTTTTTCCAGCTTCACATTCCCATTTCAAATTCCGCCTAATTTGACTTTGCCTTTCATCTTTTTAGAATCGATAAAAATAACTAGTTGAGCACTAGGGTCGATGTAATTGGGAAGCCCTTCCCCACTTAAGGAGTTATATTGTTCCAAACTGTTATTAGAACTGTCAAAAATTTTTGATAATATTACCTTGATTGGTAGATTTATTGCATAAGAAGAGTTTCTAAATTTATCGGAAGAAGAAATATTAACTTCTAAATGCAAAGAGAAGTATAGCCAATTGGTCTTCAGGTCGTTTTGTAGGTGCAGACACTCTGTTGCAAGCTTTCTGATGAAACCTCTGTTTCTTCTTTAGTTCATATGTATCTTATAGACATTAATTTTAGGTATTAATCGAAATTAACCTTATCAGTCCAAGACGAATCTAAGAGTTTATAGGTACTGCCCTTCATTCCTCCATCTCATGGAAGAAAAGAAATGAAATTCAATTGTTTCGAAAATCTGATCTCAGTTTTCCTTCCAAATGAAAATTACTTCAATGAACATGGTAATGTGCTTTTGAAGAAAGCTGACAAATTGTGACACTACGATATATGTTATCTAGGCCACCATGATTAGCACCTCGAGTGAGTCAAAATATATTCAACTTGTTATGGAAGTAGTTATGTTTTAACACATTCAGATATTTCCTCTTTTTTTGTGCTCTGCAGCTGACTAATAACTATATAATATATGGGAAAACAGTAGACGCTAGCGATCATCTACGCCAACAAATAACGTACAAAAAGAGTGGAATGAATTTCATAATATGAAGAAGAGATGCTTTTATTGCTAACCGTATGTTAGAAAAGTTCACTTCTTCCACATATCTTCTATCTGAGGAAGATGAAATTACAAACAAAACAGCAGGAAATTATTTGTGTCGTCCAAATATATTGTATGTTTAAACCATATATGTAAACTTTCTCTTGTAACTTCAAATGTTTAACTAAGGAAATAATGAATCGTGTTTATGCTATGAACATTTCTAATGCACAGGTGATATTGGCCATATTAGTTCGAATTGAATATGTTGAGTACTGAACAGCACCCATTAGACTCCGCACAGAACGCATTAGCTTATCTTGCTTTAAGAGGCTATTAAAAGACTCAAGTTCCTTGAGAGTCTAATTCAAAATATAAATCAAGACTTATAATTGTTATATAAAAGTATAGAAAATAAATTTTGAAATGATATGCTATAGAATATTCTCGTTATATTTAGGATTTTGCTTTGTCGGGGGTTGGGAATCTAAATAAGATTAATATTTTATCATTCTACAGAAATCAGATAATATTACTTTTATGTTATCAACTTGTCGAAGATATGAAATAATTCCTGAAATAGATGAGTTATGATAGAATATTTCGTTGACAATAACCTTTATAATTATGGTCAAGAGGGAAATCGATTTAAAAAATACTATTCTTATCGATTAGAAATTATTTATAAGATCTTATATTGATTGACATCTCACCATCTCTTACATATATAAAGTTAGAAAAAGCTGGTTGCATTTGAATGAAAAATATGAGACTGCCAAAACAGTACTTGAAAATATGTTCAAAGAACGATGAGATTAAAGGAGGAAAAAAAATTCTCAAGAAAACTTTATGATGAAATATTTACTGTACAAAAGTTGAAATTTCTTTGATGATAATGATGAATGAAGTGAAGTAGTAGAGAAGAGATATACTAGGGAGAAGCAACATACTTGTTTTGCAGTGTGTATGTATGTGTTTTTGGTGACGAAGAAAATAATAAAGATATTAGTTTGATTTATTTCACGGATGTTTAGGTTGGAGAGTACCGTGAGCTCAGTGTGATATACTAACGATCTGCCTCCATTCCTTGATCTGATGTTGATTTCGGTTTCCATTCTTGGATAGAAATATTTTATCGATATCACTGCAATGGAGAAATATGAATACTGTAATATAGATTATAGTCTTAGGAGAAAAGAATATGTCATATTACACACGCACACATACGCGCGCGCACACACACTTACATACATATCAACGAAACATACATGCATTTATATATCTCTCTCACTCACTCTCACCCTCACTCTCACTCTTTCTATCGCTCTCTCTCTCTGTATGTATGTGCATATATATATATATATACATATATATGTATGTATGTATATATATACGTATATAAGTATCGTTGAGTTCATAAGAATTTATATACTTTGAGAGAACATCAAATAATTTTTTCAAGAATAGTGGGTTTGAAGGAGAAAAGTTATAAAAAACTTTTGGATACAAAAAGTTAAAGGCAACGTTCAACTTTTTCTCTACAAAGGGATTTTGAAACCCGATATCTACACGGTGTTATTTATAGCTTTTCTTCTTCGAGATCCACGGTTCCGAAAATGAATAGTATATATATATATGCGTGTGTGTGTGTGTGTGTGGAGAGAAAGAGCGAGAAAGAGAGTGGGAGACGTCTTATAATAATTTTGATTGCCATTACGTTACTTAGCCCATCGGTAACGCTTTCACGTGATTATAGAAAAAGAGAACAGAAAAAGAGGATAAGCCGATGAGTCAGGCAGAAAAAGAGAGAAAGAAAAAGAGGGAGAGAGAAAAGATGAAGGGATAAGTTTCCATGACATGTGGTAGGGGAACGTAATTTTTATTACGTGGTTAAAAAAAGTTAGCTGAAGGTAGTGATATAGAGAAGAGCTAGGAATATAATTTTAGCAGAAGGGTGATGTTCTGATGGTGAGCTTGTGAGCTTGTGCCAAGATTATAATGAATTAACCTTTTATAATACATTAGATCTATTTTCGCTTAACATTTCTGAATTTTTCTGTAATCATAGAATCGCTCAATATAATATTGAAATTACCGGCAATACAAAATGTAGCCTCAGAAATCTTGTACTTGCTTCGGCCATTTGACCGCGGCCATGCAGGGGTATCACCTTCAAGTGATTTAGTAGAACAAATTGACCACAGGACTAATTTCTTTTAAAGCTTAGTACTGAATCTATCGGTTCTTTTGCCGAACTGTTAAGTTACTGCTAGGTAAACACACGAACACCGGTTGTCAAGCGGTGATAGTGGGGCAAACACACACACAAAGACACACGCACATTATATATATATATATACATATATATAT
>NC_068983.1:74549766-74551977 GCF_001194135.2 Octopus bimaculoides
ATATATATATATATATATATATATATATATACGACGGTCTTCCTACAGTAACCGCTTACCAAATCCACTCACAAGGTTTTGGGCAGTCCGTGGCTATAGTAGAAGACACGTGCCCAACGTGCCATGTGGTGGGATTGAGCCCAGAACGATGTGGCTGCGAAGCAAATTTCTTACTACACACCTCCGCCTGCGTCTATATATAGTTTGTAGATAAATGTTATGATAGGAGTATTGCTTATTATAATCTCTATTTAAGTTATTACTTATCAAATATATAATCTCATAACTACTGATATTGTAATTTCTTAAAACGGAGAAAGTTTACTTAATTCTCTATAAAGATGTATAATATGTCATCAGTTACAGTAGAGTTTTGTGTTTAATGAACTCATATATCAGAATAACTAATTTATTTATACAATCATTTACGAACTATTAATGAATATAAAAAAAAAAAAATATTTTGTGTGAGGTCATATTAATTTACTATTAATTTATTATTATTACATTTTTCATACCTTTTTCATTGACATATGTGGAATTCATGTACACATTGATACACAACACACCCAGGTACACACGAACTTACGCTAACATAAACACACGATCACATAGTGAATGTGTGTGTGTTTGCTGTGTGTGTGTGTTTGCTGTGTGTGTGTGTGTGTTTGCTGTGTGTGTGTGTGTGTGAAACAAAGTGAGGGAAACAAAGAAAAGGTGAGATTGCGGGAGAGAAATCGACAGAAACTGCCTATGAGATACAGAGTGAGTGGAAAAATGAGCCGAAGTTATAATTGAATGCAGTATACTGTACTATATATATTTTTTATCTACAGTAAAGTATCATATATCAATATATAGTATAGTATGCATGAATGTTACATGAAACAGTTACGAAGTAGATATCAACGTTCCGTCTTCTGATCAGTGTTGGATTAACTGAAAACCAATGCATGTCATTTAAAATTAAATTACTGTAAAAACAACTTTCAGTAAAATCACTATAACGTGACAAACGACTCATTGCATCCTTTGTCATTTAAACTGTCTCTTATGTTTTTTTCTTTTCAAGTGACATGCGTCACTTTTTTTATTGCGCCAACACGGATCATAAGTTTCAACATTGATGTTGTGACATTTAGTAACTGCTTCTTTTTTTTTATACATGTATTTCTTTTAAAACATGCGTGTCATTACAAAGCCATCTTCTTGCACATGCTAGGGAGAATATGCATCATTGTCGTTACTCATAACTACCTAGACGATTTATCTTTATGGCAGATTAAAACCTTTTAGCAACAATTTAGGAATGAAAAGCTGCAGGTGCTGTACAATAAAACTTTCCTTTGGAAAAATATTTTATATACACTATCGGTACCCGCGGAAATACCATAAACATCTTGCCTCTCGGTAATAATATCCTTCCATTTCTCTTATAATCAGTTGATTAATTTCTAAGAAATCTTATCTATAATGTTCAGTCTTGTCTTCTCTCCTAGCCTGTTTTACTCATTCTGGCTTCTTAGAGGATGGCAGCAGCATTGGGGAAATCACTGGTCGCATAGTGTCTGAAAGCACGTATCCACGTCAACCACGAATAAATAAAACGTCATCTAAACGCCATAAGGGCACAAAATACATAAAACTTCGTTTTAGTTCTGCATTCTGTCATCGATTTCAATGACTGAGCGTTACAATTAATGATTTGATTAATGAATTATAGACGGCTGATTATTCTAAAGATGCTAATAAAATCAGTGTCTTGCCAAACGGAAGAAGTTGAGATGGAAGGGTCGTTCTCGCTGCGATTTTCCATTTCGATTTTATTGACATGGATATGTGCCTCTAATAAAATAGGACTGAACTTGGTTAACCTTATCAACCATGGATACAATGCATAACTGCAAAAGAAGGCACCCTATGTGTTTCAGTGAACTAAGCGTCAGTTAGATCTCACCTTACCATCATCAAAAAAGACAAGATAAATTGCAAAATGATCCAAATGAGGTGTTATATATGATACTTCTTGCATCATAAGTATGTAATGCTCAAGGCTGTGCATCAGAATGGCCGCAGTTCAATGGCTGAAAAATGTACAAGAAAAGATCTATCTGTCTATCTATATACACAAAGGCGCATATATATATATATATATATATATATATATGTGTGTGTGTGTGTGTGTGTGTGTGTGTGTGTGTGTGTGTGTGT
>NC_068983.1:74552509-74553044 GCF_001194135.2 Octopus bimaculoides
ACACACACACACACACACACACACATATATGTAAATTCATAAATTCGGCAACGAGATTATTTTACACTGGGAAGCTGCTGTGATTTCGACGCGAAACAAATCAGTAGCGACACAGATTTCGGAAGGATAGGTTAGGAATCGTTTTTGTCGTGATGAGTGCTGAGGAAGCTAAGGCATTTTATGCCAATGCAGAAACTAGTCCACGTAAATCCATATACTTAAATGTATGTGAGTAGATTGTCTTAACCAAATTTGCCTTCGTTTGTTTTCTGTAGTAATCACCAATGTATTTTTGGCGATTTAATAACGAGTTTTGACTGTTATTTCAAGCAGGTAGACATACTTAATATGTCTTTTAATTAATTATAATCCCTCGGCTATTTAATGTTATTTTATGGCCTGCAGTTGCCTGTATTGTTGATTCTGTTATTACCATTCTTAAACAAGTGACAATGGATAATAATAGATTTAACGGTACCTTTGTAAATTAATTTCATATGTATATATATATATATATATATACATACATATATAT
>NC_068983.1:74553758-74558314 GCF_001194135.2 Octopus bimaculoides
TATCTATCTATCTATCTATCTATCTATCTATCTATCTATCTATCTATCTATCTATATATATATATATATATATATATATATATCTTTCTCTCTTTCTCTCTCGCTTTCTCTCTCTCTCTCTCTTTCTCTCTCTCTCTCTCTCTCTCTCTCTGTATATATATACACAAAAATATCTGTAAAAATAGATGATGTTAAAAATAATAATGATAAAAAGGACGAAGACGACGACAGTGATGACGATGATGATGATGATGAAGAGGATGCTGATACTGAAAATGTGAATGATGATGATGATGAATGATGAAGATGATGGTAATGATGATGATGATGATGATGATGACTGATGACGTCGACAAAGACGAAGACAATGATGGTGAAGACAATGATAGGAAGAAGCTGGAGAAAGTGAAAATGCACCTTGATAATAAGTCTACTAGGCCTAAAGACTATGATATGCATATTGATAAGGATAATGATGATTATGGAACTGCTGTTAAAACCGATGACGATGAAGAAAGGCAGGAGCTTGCAATGTTTGAAAGAAAGAGTAACGGGATGAAAATGGTGACGCTGCTCCTGACTATTATGATGAATGGAGTGATAATGATTTGAAGAATATGACCAATTAAATTGGTCTAATGATGATGATGACAATGGCGACACGTAGGAAGAAGAATAGATGTAGGAAATTTTTAAAAAAATGAGTAGATGGTGATAACATTGATAATTATAATCATTAGTTTTGAAAACAAAATGATTTGTCAGTCATAAATATCTTGAAGCCCTATTTTCAACGAATTATTTTGTTTAGCGATTCATGGTTATTTGCTTTATATTAATATTTTAGTCATAATTAAATGTAAACTTATGTTTTTATAAATAGTTTTCTTAATATAGTTTGAAAATCTCAATTGTCATGTTGAAATTATTAAAATATAATAACCTGCAATAAATGATTTGAAAAGTTAAATTAGAAACATTGGTACTTCCCTTTGTGTTTTATATCATCTATTAATTTCAAACGATTTCGATATCAGTTGTGAGAGAAATCTGCTTGTGTGGAAAGGCTGCACCATCAACAGAGAGAATTTTTTTGTTTTCGTGACGTATCCTATGTCGTTATGAGTTCGATGTCAATTGTGACAATAAATTGTTTGACTGAAGAATCTACGTGGTTATGATTTCGATATAAATAGCAGGAATAAATTTCTTGCGTGAAGTAGCGATGGCGTTGTGATACTTATTTAAACGGTGAGAATTGATTGCTTGAGTGAAGTTTCTTCAAATAGCAAAGTGATTATGGTTTTGATATAAACTGCAAGAATCGTGTTGAAGTAGCTACTTCACAATGAAGTTGATATAAACGGCGAGATACTTTCACTAGAATGACGTAGTTTATATGTTATATAATAAAACGTAAACAGCGTGAATAATTTGCTGAAATAGCTAAGTGATAAGATTTTAATATCAACAGTTTTCTTGAGTATAGTCTCCATATTGTTAAATTTCCATATAAAGATCGAGCAACGTTTGCTTGAGTGAAGTAGCTAGATCAGCTATATCATTAGGAGCATCTTATTATTATTTATGAAGATCAGCGAAAAAGAAAAAAGAAAAGGACATGTTTCTCTTAATGTGTGAATAATTCACTTGGCAACGGTAATAATATTATATTGTTACTAATATCAGTCATGTTCGATTTTCTCATCGAACTTATTCGTATATAAGATTTCACCACATATGCTAATAACTTCAACGAAAGGAAATGTTTCCGTTACGGAGTAAGCCATTATAAAAAGAAAAATGTTTCCATATATGTAGACATTAATGCATACGAACGTTAAGACATACATTTATTGCACACACACGCACACACAGACGTGGCCATATCATGTCGAAAGTACCGGTTCTTGTCCAAAGTTATGCAACGTTGAAACTAATTAGTACTGAGATGGGTCACTGCTTAGGAAACTATGGTGCTGTGAATATCAGATTTATTCAAGGCGATACCCCAGCATGGTCGCAGTCTCGATAAAAGAATTAAAAAATATATATCCAACATATATATATATATATATATATATATATATATATATGTATGTATGTATACGTGTGTGTATGTATACATGCGTGTTCATGTGAGTTTGTGTGTGTATGCATGTTCGTATGTATATTCATTTATTTGGTGCTGACACTAGTTTCCCGTTTCTGTTTCCGCATTTTAGTTTTTCCCTGAGATGGTCTGAAGCTAAATAACCTAAGAAAGCTCAGATGGATTAACTGCAAACATTTTAATGCAATTTATATTAGTCACTTCGCTATTTTTGGCATTATTAGAATAGCATGCACTATGAGCACCAAGTTACTGAATAATTATATTGTGCGTATAAATCGTACATTTAATATAGGAGAAATATTCTTTTATCTATTTTGAGCAAAGGGATTTGACATATGATTTGTGATGTAATCCGTAGCTATATCCTCCATCTCTCCTGATGTCTTTAAAATCTATTATCGTTGCCAAATATGGACATTTGGGTACAAATCGGGATATTTGTACAGCCTATTATTTCAAGCCAAACATTTCACCGGTTTTTATTTTATCGACACCAAAAAGAAGAAAAGCGAAGTCAACTGTAGTGGGATTTGAACTTTGAACTTAAAACTACACAACTAAATGCCACAAGGCATTTTGTTCGTCTCTCTACGGACTCTGGCAACCTAGATGTCTAATATCAACAACAATTGCGCTAAATTATGCGTTTCCATACTGCTTGTTAAGCGTTCTTACTATCAATTGCAACATCTTGATTATTGTTGCTATTGAATACTAACAAACCTAAATCTCATCCTCTCTGTATCCATCTAATCCTGTTTGAAGTACATTAAATACTATACTAAAGTAATACATTATACTGACTCTGATTTTCGGACTGTTGAAGATGTCTTTTCTCATGTTTCCTTCTGACAAAAGTTTCTCTCTTCCATTACTTCTTTCCGTCTTCAATGTCTCCTTTCATTTTTCTTTTCTTCCTTTTCCCCGCTACATTTTTGTGGTCAATATTGCTAGTTCTTTCTATATTTCTTCCTTTCTTCGCTTTTCTCTACATTTGTTTGTTTCTCTCTTTCCTTCCTTCCTTCTTTTCTTCCTTCCTTCCTTTCCTTTCTTTCTTTCTTTCTTTCTTTCTTTCTTTCTTTCTTTCTTCCTATACATCTGCCTAGCCAATTGTGTATATATGTATCAACCTAACTTTTCATTCTCTTTTGTCTACGTATGTATCTTTCATCCTTTCCTATTTCATTCTAACGTTCTATGTTCAGTTTTGTTTCTCTTTTACGATATCTCTCTCACTCGCTCACTCAAAATTCTTTTCATGTATTTCGTCACTCATGTTATGTTTGCACTTCTTTTCCTCTATCATCTTTCTTTTCTACATTTTTACCTTCCCTCTTTTTAATCATCATTCACTTTTTTCACTCCTTGTTTAATAATTTCTTCCTTTCCTAAAGCATGTCCCCATTCACACTCACCGCGTCATTCTTTAAAACATTTCCTATCGTTGACCAGGATTTCGATAGTATGGGTAGAGTTGCAATATTAATTAAAATTCTCCTTCAACTTTCTTCTCCTCAGAAATAAACTAAACTACATGTGCGCATTTAATGGCACCCATACTGCTTGCATCTCATAAACAAGACAAAATATAAAAAAAATATGGTAAAACATGGTAATAAAGGATACAAACGCACGTTATAAGCCCTGAATAACAACAAGTCACGAAAGTTTGTGGTAATGAACTTGTGGTTGCGTTTCGAGAGGTAGAGACAGTTTTGGCGATATTTGTAGTGACATGTGCAGAAATTATAATCATAGTATTTGTAGTGCTGTGCTTTTGTTTTATTCGTGTGGACGGTGATATGAGTGATGCAGATGGTATTGGTTGTTGTTTAAGAGACCATCGTATATGAGTGACGATAATATTGTGGTTATGACATTGAGTTGAAATGACATGTTTTTAGGATTAAAATGTTAATAGTCACAAAGGTGGAGATTCCAGTCTTCTTTGAAGAATCTTTGCACATTAAAATATTGAAATTAGTTTTTATTTCCATTAGATAATAATGATTTTCCAGTTTCTACTTTAATTGTCGTTGTATAGTGCCAAGTCAGTTCTGAGTTTGAGCAGAACTAAGATTAAAGGTATGCTAACTATGGCCACCTTGACTACTTTTAGATGCAGTGTGTCCCGACTGCATAATTCAAGTTTTTTTTTTATGAAGACGGTTGGATGCAACATGAAGGGTAGTATTTTTTTGTTAGAGCTATTAATGATTTTGTATTTGTTTTAGTTTCTAATTCGCGGTGATAGCAGTATTCAATTGAGATAAAATTTAAACTGAATATTCTGCAGTCCCAATGTGAAAGTGATCTGTGGTGATATCTCATTGGCGAAATGACGCATTAAAACTGAACACCGCACATTTCTAAAAAATCTTTTAGAAATAAATGTATGCGTATTATATATATATATATATATATATATATATATATATAT
>NC_068983.1:74559689-74560257 GCF_001194135.2 Octopus bimaculoides
ACACACACACACACACACACACACACACACACACACACACACACACACATACACACATATATATGTATGTATGTGGAGGCACAATGGCCCAGTGGTTAGGGCAGCGGACTTATGGTCGTAGGATCACGGTTTTGATTCACAGACCGGGTGTTGTGAGTCTTTATTGAGCGAAAGCACCTAAAGCTCCATGAGGCTCTGGTAGTGGGGTTGGGTTAGAGTTAGGGTTAGCTGCAAACCCTGCTGTACTATTTCACCACAACCTTCTCCCACTCTTTCTTCCTGTTTCTATGGTATCTGTATTTCGAAGGGCAAGCCTTGTCACACTCTTTGTTACGCTGAATCTCCCCGAGAACTACGTTAAGTGTACGTTAAGTGTCTGTGGAGTGCTCAGCACTTGCACCGTAATTTCACTGGAACCCTTGTCGTCGTAACTGACAAAGTGCCACTACATAAGTATATGCGCGTGCGTGTGTGTGTGTGCGTGTGTGTAGATAGATATATGTATATGTGTGAGTGTGCGTGTGTCTTTGTGTGCATATATACCTACATACCTACATACATATATATA
>NC_068983.1:74562772-74563356 GCF_001194135.2 Octopus bimaculoides
ATATATATATATATATATAAATAATCCTCCTATGAATATATGTATATTTACATACACACTCATATATAGATAAGTATGTCTTGGTATGTGTACGTGGGCGTGTCATATGTGTCCAATCACATAAACTAATGAAGTAGTGAATTGGCGTATATATGTATAGTTGGTTGTTAATTTTATACTCCAGCTATTGCTTCATGTGATAGATAAGTGTTGATGGTTGTGTCTCTAATACATAATTTCAACATGCTTCAATTTCCTTTACATCCATTTTAACGACTGAAATTTATCGATTTTATTTTAGTGAAATTAAAATTAATTTTAAACAATAACTACAGTAATAAAAGCACATGAGTAGCCTGTAGTATTGAAATGAACACTATCCTATCACATTATGTGATACGCAGCTTTGGAGATAAAAAAGAACGAGAAAAATGCCTCAAACTTTTTTATAAATATTGTATTCCATTTCCATTTTTCAATCATCACAATATTCAATCAATTGAAAAATTTAATTAACAAGTTTTTCAATTGAACGTGATTTTCAAGAATTCTAACTTTTGTTGATATTCATATATATATATATA
>NC_068983.1:74563437-74565405 GCF_001194135.2 Octopus bimaculoides
TGTGTGTGTGTGTGTGTGTTAGCGTTCCTAACAGAATGAAGATATTTGTGAAAGAAAAAGTTATTGTTCCTAAACCTAAAGTATATTGTATATACATGTGGACTGTCATATTAAATACAGTTCTTGTAGATTCATTTTTCTGATAGAAAAATTACAATGGTCTATCTGCTGACCACCGATTATTCGTGTTGTATAGAAAATTTTTACAAACGGATCAGCGATTCAGTGCTAAAGCTTGTTATTAGTGTTCTCTTACTCGTTGCAAAAACAATGATATTTCCCAGTGTTTCTTCTAAGATATACATTACCAACCACTAACCCTAATATGAGACTGAACTTATTATTTGTAGGTAATATGTCGTCAGCAAAAAGAAGAAAATTAAAAAAAAAAGAAATACCAATACGAATCTCCGCTGCTCATTATTTAGAATTCTACTATTATTAATGCTATATTTATTTTATATTTCGTGTCTTCATAACCGGACCGATTGCAGTTAAATATTGTATGCCTTGCGTATGTGTTTCATTTCGATTTTGTGTTCACTGTTACATCAAAAATACTCTGTTTAATATATGTATATGCACTGTTTAGTCATAAGTCTTTACAAAATAACAACACTGCGTGGTTATGTATAAATGTGCATATAAAAATAGCAGTGTTCTCATGTTATATTTTTACAGCAAGACTGATTATTTCCAAACATACTCATGCGCGCTTACACACACACTCGAACACGTGTCGTGGTGTGTGTGTATGTGTGCCTGTGTTTGCTTGTTTGTTTGCTTGTGTGTGTGTGTGTGTGTGTGTGTGTGTGGGTGAGTGTGTGTGTTTGTGCGTGTGTGTGTGTGTGTGTGTGTGTGTGTGTGTGTGTGTGTGTGTAGAGGTTTCATAGAATAATGATCGTTATAAGGAAAAATCAAGGCAGCAACGTGAGGCTCAAAATTTTTTGTGCTAATAAATGAATGGATTTCGCACGCTTTTATAATATTTACATCTCCTCATTGCAAAACTTCACTCCTGCTTAACTTACAATAAATTAATTTTAATAATTATATATATAAATCGAAAACTGAAATGCAAAGAAAACTTTAAATGAAAATAATCTATGCGAACTGGATCATGGGTCACCATTATTAAATACAGAAATATTTTTCCAGTATGAACAGAGGGTAAATCAATGTAGACATACTTATATCCTTGTTTATGTGCAGATGTATGCATTCAGACAGACGCACATGCACACACGTACACTCATACAAACAAGAATACATATACGCCTGTGTGTGTAGTGTGAGTATATCTATATCTGTATACAGAGATGTGTATAAATGCTTTTACTTATGAGTACGTTTACGTACATCAAGGCGCATAGCTCAATGGTTAGAGCGTCGAGCTCACAATCATGAGGTAGTAGGTTCAATTCCGAGACTGGGCTGTGCGTTGCATTCTTGAGAAAGACACTTTATTTTACGTTGCTTCAGTACAATATCCTTAAAAGCTCTGTTTATAATTCTATGGTTAACATAATAATAGCCACGAGAGATCGTACGTGATAGCAGTTGATGAAACATTTGACTGTGTTGTTCATGAGCAGCTCAGATTATGTGCGTATGTGTTTGTTTGTGAGCATCTGTGAGGAAATATGCATGTATATACACATATTTTCATTCCCTCTCTGTTTTTTTTAATCTCTTATTTCTTTCTGTTGAAAAGCGTATGCTCGAAGTGTACAAGACTTTTTCTAACGATGATACCGGACCAGCCAACCATTCAAGGATACATTCAAGGAAGTTCAGCAGCTACAACCTCAATCATAGACCATCTTTCAGCCATAAAGTGTCAACAAAACTGAAAGAAATAATTTGAAAATTATTTCAGTTCTGCATGGTCTACATCTTTCAAGGATGGTCTACATCTTTCAAGGATGGTCTACATCTTTCAAGGATGGTCTACATCTTTCAAGGATG
>NC_068983.1:74565415-74571065 GCF_001194135.2 Octopus bimaculoides
CAAGGATGGTCTACATCTTTCAAGGATGGTCTACATCTTTCAAGGATGGTCTACATCTTTCAAGGATGGTCTACATCTTTCAATTTTTATGTCGAATATTGTGTTATGTTCTTTCAAAGTCCAAAAATAACTGGAAAATATTGATATACTCTAATTGTCCTTGCCACGGAAAGTGTAACTATGGATGAAATATGTTCAACTCTACTCTGTACCATATCGACATGTTTGTGGTCAGTAGCTAGATTTGAATTCGTCGATGTGACCTCTACCTTGTAGATACTGCTTCAGCCTTTCGTGCCTGGTTCAAAGCCGTTATATTTTTATTTTGCATGTGAAGATTTCTTGAAGTGTATCACTTTCTGATTGCATTATATATAGATATACATAAACGAGTAAAGTTCTTTTGAATAAAGCTTGGTGTGACTATATATCTACATATTTTCTTCTGTGTGTGTGGCAGATGATTAGCGATATATTAAACCCTATCTTGATAAACTTTGGTTACGAGTCACGCATTTCAATTAGTTGTGGCTTTGTGGAAGATTTCTTTCTTTTAATATTGGTTAGAAACTATTTGGACATTAGAAAATTATGTGCAGGTGTGTTCATTGTGTAAACGTAATCTTCGTTAAGACCACCATGTGGATCACATATGTAGCTAACTACGAGCAGAATAAATTCTAAAAGTGCAATACTTAAGTTACGGGTAACGATAATTTTTAGGCCGAAATTATTACATGTTTGGTTATATATTTACTACATTTTTGTAACGTACGTCATCGGCATAATGTGATAAGATCAATCTGTTATCTTTATACTGGGCTACATCCATGATCCTCATTTAAGTTTTCTGTATAGGACATCAAAATCAACGAGTTAGCATCTTTCTGACGAGGTCGAATGAACAGCTTGAGTAAAGGCTCATTCAAAATATATACTAGCATTTTTGTTGAAAAATCAGAGATTTGATAGCGTGTCTTGTGATAAGTGTATCATTGTCGTCTATTGTATATTTAGCTTATTTCAGAGTGATAGAGGATAACACTTTTGAGAGAGAAAGTATTCGAAACAGTCGACTTAGTAGATTCGCAATAACATTTTATCATTAATATACTTCAGTACATATAGTGCTACAGTATGAAGACTCAGCGGTATAAAAGATAATATAACATGCACTTAGCTAAATAAGAAAAAATCTCGAGGCATACATATTGAAATAAAAGTAAGTTATAAAGCGCTGAACTGTGTTCATTGTGTACGCCAGAAGACTCTATGCTAGAAGAGGCATTGTTGTTGCATTGTGATAAATCATTATATTACATTAATGTTGAACATGTAGATATTTAGCACTATATTTATTGAGCATGTATTTACTTGCTTACTCGCATCTGTATGCTTTTACTTGTGTATGTGTACATATATAACTGTTTGTGTGTGTATACCATTTACAGATGATTAACCGGGGATGTTTTATATATTCTCACTACTCCTTTAATGGTTTCTAATCATAATTTATTGATTAGATTTGTCCTTTCTGATTTTGTGAAGCCCAGCTTCTCAAGATTGGTGATGAAGTAGTCGATTACACAACAAACAAATCTCCAATAATTACAAATAATTTCAAATAATTTCAGGGATGACTCTAAAATTACAGTCCAGGTGTAGTGTATAACGATTCATAATTGATAATGCGCAGATATTTATTTCTTTATATCTTTAATATTATTATGTTAACATCTGTTCAATAACAAATTTCTTGCAATGGGTATACTTTCTTTTCTTCTGTAGATCATTATGTCTGTTCTGCCGCACCAAAATGTTTCAGTGGTTATGACAGGAACTATGCATCAGTACTGTTTCCTATTATGGGTAAGTATGTCTTGTATATTACTATAACCTATATTGTTATCTTCGGGTTATCCTTTGTACAGATTGCAAATGCATCATTTTTGCCATTACATCATCTCTTATAGTAAGAAAATATCGCAGTGACATTTTCTGTACTGCTGATTATGATGTGGTCACTACTTCCGTGTTCATTGTACACTATCTACGTCGTTTGTCACATTTAAATAGTGTACTTGCATTCTAATTGTTATACTATAAGAAATATTCTGATTTTAATTTTCTGCGTTGGG
Organism: Octopus bimaculoides; assembly: GCF_001194135.2. Classification (NCBI taxonomy): domain Eukaryota; kingdom Metazoa; phylum Mollusca; class Cephalopoda; order Octopoda; family Octopodidae; genus Octopus; species Octopus bimaculoides. The sequence goes on from NC_068983.1 coordinate 74,567,554, forward strand.
TGGCAAAAACTTACTTTTGAGTGTGAGTACTAATATAACGGTTCTCGGACTAAGATAGACTACATAGTAACATAGATATGCTGATGTTCACTCTGAATAATTTTTCTGACAGAATAAATATGAATAACCTTCTTTTGATAAATAGGCAGCATGATGCTTTCTTCCGGTAGAATTGCGCAACATTCCTTGATATGCATCCTAGTTCATCGGTCAGAGAATACTTTGAGGAGCGCTTTTGGAACTCGAAGGATGCTATTCAATTCATCTATATAGACTAGATCTAAGAATTGTATTCTATGCACAGTGTCTTTAGATGCTCTTGCAGAAATATGATTATACAAATTCTTTTAAAATCGGTATTAAAACGCGGCCTCATTGCTTTCGTTTAGGTAGGGGTGGCCAATATTACGAGTGATATTGGCATTTCTGGTAGCAGTTAATAGTTTGAGGGGTTTTGACATCAATAACCCAGATCTCATACAACATATAATGAAGTTGCCCAAATGTTGACGTGACTGTAGTAAATACTCGATAAGCTACTGTTCTATCGATTGCAGGAAACTCTAAGGTTCTCTCATTATACTTTCCCTATTAGACTGCAATCCTATGATATATTTTCATTCATATATATATATATATATATATATATGTACTCGCAGCCTTCATCGCCGGACACCTTCGAAAAAAATGTTATTGTCTGACTTGAAGTTATTTACTCGTTTTGCAATCAGAAGCATTTATCTGAATCAAACTGCAGCCTGGTATCCTTCGAGAATGTCGTTACCAGATCAAAGGTGTTCTTGGTATCATTTATATTGTAGTATCTACTTTCAGGTCGTCTCAAACGAAGCTAAATTTCAGGCTGGTGTGTCTGTCCTCCCCGGATCCAATCGTGTATTTTTCAAGTTCCCTCATCAAATGGATACAAGTGAGACTAGGAATAAGAAATATGAACTCATTTGGTTAAAATGTTTATTTGGGTTTATTATATGCTATTTATTTGTCTAACGTTTTAGGGAATAAACTATAAATCATAGATGCTAAGATGAAACACGTGAGATTTCTTAACTGAGTGTCGTAAATATTTCTTTCCCAGAGAATTTTTATTTTTATTTCGAAAACTTTTCACAAATGATTCTGCAAATATTTTGGGATGGCCTAATAATTTTTTCTTACTCAGGCAAAGAATTAAGTAAACAATAAAATCTTGTCAGAGGAAGATATACTCGTGATCGTACAATTTCTTGCAACAAATATATATAATTTCCTTTGATTTTTTTTTCTTTTATGTAATATAATATTCTCTTAACGCAGAGCCAATCATTAGATTCAGTTTTTCACCCGGTATTATGTGTTTAAAAATGTGTATAAAAACGTGGCTTTTATTACGAAAGAAGCGATTTTCAGAAACGACTGACAATGATTTTCTTGAAGCACTCGTTACAAAAAAAAACCTCCAAAAAGTTAAGTTTCTACTGTTCACTGAATTCATAGTTATTTTGCTGAATTTTTACCCATTTTCTTTTGCACTGCGATTAGCTAAGTAATAGCAACGCTTAATTTCCGAGATAAAAGTACAAATACGCAATTTTTTTTGTCAAAAAAAGTAAAAACAGACAAAGTTCAAGACAGTAGAATATGAGTGTCAAATACAAAGAAGGTATATTGAACAATAGTGTAATAGTGTTGCAGATAGCAGTTTAATATGAAGTTTGTTATTTGCTTATTGCCGCAAAGAGAATGGTATAACAATAAGTACGTATGTGTTGTCAGTGAGAATGGAATGCTGTTGAGCGGAAGTTTGTGGATGTGCGTATGGGTGTGCAATGCGCCATTTCTAATCAAACTCCTATTCGTCTTCTAACTCTTAACCGCTGGACATTTTTTTTAAAAAGGAGTGATCGTGGATTCAGTGCCAGAATAAACAGAAGAGCAGACAGACTGTCTTTTGGAATATTCCTTTTGAAAGATTTATAACATCAGAAAAAGTACTTACAAACAGTGATTTAAAATTGATTTATAAATTACAAAAAATATTTTCAAACAATATTTTTTAATTGATTTTAAGTTGTAATATATTCTGTAGTGAACACTGTCAGAGTAATTTTCTGTAGAGATAAATGAGCATTGAAAGATTGTGTTGTGGCGGCAGTTTGATTACATTTTTATCTGTTTCATCTGTAGTAGGTTTTGGTCGGTTTCGGATGCTTTCAGAAAATCGACCAACATCAGAGGATTTGAATAATTGCTTTCTGTGTCAATAATTTTTGGATAATGAAAGATGCATGTGGTCAAGGTTGCTTATTCGTCAAACTTTGTCCCAGTTATATATTACACGCTGCATATTGGCAACAGATTGCTACCTCACGGTGCAGATCTTGATTTAAATACAGATAAGTTTGTATAATGCACCATCTTAGAGAGCTTACACGTTTCGTATTTATTTTGTTTTTGGCATTACTGTTATTCTTATCTATTTCAGCCTCGTTCTTACAAGAAAAACACTTTCCACGTGGTGGAAATTGTTATTTGCAATCCGGTCTGAGTTGCTCTGGTTCGTTGAGTAAAGGGCGTTTCTTTTATTTATCTGGGCTGGATTGGTTCCGTATAATTGTAGTAGAAAAATCCAAACACATTTTAAATGGTCCTCTACACCTGCACTTTTGTTGTTGATGGTACAGTGAGCATACGTACATGTGTATGTCAGTATAAATGTTTTTTTGTTTTTTTGTAAGTATGTATGTATGAGTATGAATATGCTTCGTTTTTAAAATCAAGCAAAGGAGCTGGTTTCTGTCAAGTAATAAGGACGGTATAGAACTTCAAAACTTATTTATTTTCACTAATTTGCTTCCAGAAAGAATTAGCAAAGGAAGAGTCTGATGGTACTCTACTTTGAAGGCTTCAACGTTTGCTTCACTATTAGCTTAAATAATTAGTTCTCCAACCATGTGCGCTTATTGTTACAGATGAATACAAAGGTGAATCGACATTGTGGATAGAAAAGTACGTATGCATGTCTTTGTTCTTTTAGTTCTTCGTTGAATTCTAGCGGTCTTCAACAAAGAAAAAAATTTCCTGTGTTTGAACCAAGGGGGTTTCAAAGGACAGTCAAATATTTCATTGCAAAATAAAGTATACACGTAACTGGTAGTATGTATGAACACGCGATGCATAAACATTTATCTTTAGTAGACGAGACGAGTGTGTGTGATAAATATTTTTGTGTGCATATGTGTATGCTGCATATATGTGAATGTGTGTATATGTTTATCAAGGGAATTCAAATGGAAAATCTTTGGAATTCCTTATAGATATTTACGGTATCAACCACACTAGGAAAATGTGGTTTACTATACTTTATTTTTCTTCGGAAAATGTATACCTGGTAAGGCGTTATGAATCTGTTACATAACTCGCTGCATCTATGATAATACAGATGAGAATTTATAACCAGAACACAAGAACTGCAACTTCCATATACATGTGTCTGCACACACACACACACTTAC
>NC_068983.1:74571075-74576605 GCF_001194135.2 Octopus bimaculoides
ATAGATAGATATATATATAGATATACATATAAGTTATAACCCCCAGTATGCTTCATGCATTTCTCAGAAGTGTTGTATATTCTTAGCTACAATAGCGACAACATGGATTTCTTCCATCTTCGTGCTCTTTCAAAGTATTTGAGTAAAATTACATTAATGTGTTCGACTGATTAAAATTCTTTTTATTTATTTGTGCAACTAATGATGGCCCTGCGTTTAAATTGATGTAATGATTGCATTGTTCAATTAAATGGAGCCGCTTCAAATGGTCGTACTGCATCACCTCTTGATATCCTGTTGCTTATCTTGATTATATATATATATATAGTTCTATGTGCGCCACAAATATCGCCATCCATTTAGAGAAAAATTTGTAGTTTAGAATCAGTAGTTCTTTGACTGCTATTTCTAAATTTTCAGTATGTTGGAGAAGCAACTCAATGCTAATCCCTGTATATTTATGATATATATATATATATATATATATATATATATATATATGTGTGTGTGTGTGTGTGTGTGTGTATGTGTGTGTGTGTGTGTGTGTGTGTGTGTGTGGGTGTGTGCGTGCGTGTGTGTGTGTGTGTGTATTGTTAACAAACTGATTGGTAATACTCAGATTCATGCCTTTAATGATAATACTGAGAGCTTCTTCTGTGGAGAATTAGGGCTTCGAGCGAACAAAACGTTACAGAGTGGACATACGGAAAATAAACGGATGTAATTTAAGATGATTGACGAAGATGGAATAAATAGGCCTTTTCGGCCAACAAGAAAGGGATGATGGGTAATGCCTGGAAGAAATCCTGAATGGATATAAAAAGACAAATAAAACGAAAGGTGATAGATATCGACCGGCTAGCTAAGTGTCCGGTGCAGCCCTAATACGCCGCAAATGTTGCGGGTGCCACCGATATGCGAAGTTCGCAGTATTATCATTAAAGCATGAAACTGAGTGTTAGCATTGGGTTGATAACTGATGAAGAATTAGGGTCCTTCCGTTTCTGTGCTACGTGTAGGTTTTTAGCTATCGTTGTTTATTTAATGCATTTTTCAATTATTGTGTAACAATGCCACGCATCCTGACTTTTGTTAACAGCCAGTTTCTTTGTATATATTATTAATTTGCTACTCTATCCTCTACTTTTTTTTCTCTCTCGTCCTCATACTTTATTTCTAGCATTCGCACTTTCCTCTCTTTTTCTATCTCTCGTCCTCTCACTTGTTATTGTAAACTTTCTCCCTTACTTCCCTGTTCTCTGTACCTCGCACCCTCTCTCTCTCTCTCTCTCTCTCTCTCTTATCCTCCTTCTCCTCTATCTACTGCTCACACGTGACCCGTGACTAAAAAATTTCCCATTTCTCTGCCTTTTCCGCACAGGACACAAAGCTAGCCAGTCGATATCTATCTCCTCTCTCTTTACTTGTCTTTCTATATCCATTCAGGATATCGAAAGACAGTTTATTATGTGCGTTTATGTGTGTGTGTGTGTGTGTGTGTGTGTGTGTGTGTGTGTGTGTGTGTGTGTGTGTGTGTGTGTGTGTGTGTGTGTGTAAGTATATTTACATGTCTGCATACCCATCTTGATTACCTTGGTGTATTTTGACCAAATGTCTACTACATGGAGAGGTTGTAAACAAAAGAAAGCGAACGATGGCAACCGTAGAATTTAAAATACTGATGGGTGTCTGTCTTTACTTTTTTTTGTAAAATATATCCATTGTTACTATAGAGTCGCGTATTTTTATGTGAATATCTAGAAACAATAAACCATTCTGACTGGTTTATGTCGTGCATTTAATAGATAGGTGAAAGGGGTTCAGAATTTTCTTAAATATTTGTAGATCAACATTTGATTTTTCCCAGATGAAGCGTTTCCACTTTGCGATGACGTATTTCTTGAAATTTTGGTCAATCTTTTGCTTCCTCGTTTAGTATTAGGTATTAAAAAACCCAAATCAGGTTAGTATGTGCAGTTACTAATTTCGCCCCCATAGCTGTGCCATATATATGCCGATGTTTTACCATGAAATTAAAGGTTTTCTCCTCTAGTGCCAGGCGTGCGACATTTGTGATGAAATCTGTTTTGAAACGTTCGTGTATCTTCTCTCTATGATTTTTCTACCTCCACTTTGATTGTTTCAGGGACCAAAGTGTGAGGTATATCGGTATACAGGTTACTAACATCAACGCCTTTTAAGGATAGTCCTTTCTGGGATAATGAGTGGGATGTATTTGCGAAAATCCATGTCGTCTCGTATATAGATAGGTATTAATGGGCATAAGGGTTCAAGGAGCATATCTACAAGATGACTTAGTCGTTGTGTGTGGAATTGTGACCAGCATTGTGTATATGTTATATCTTGGTAAAATAGAAGAAATAGGAATCTTACATAAAGTATAAGTTAGTCATGTAACTTAATAGCTTATATATGTATATGAGTGTACAATATTATTAGACTACCTTCTTTTCTCACAGACAACAGATCTATCTATCTATCTATCTATCTATCTATCTATCTATCTATCTATCTATCTACGTACCTCTTAATTTAACTAAGTTTAGTTGCCTATCCTATTTACTTGTCCGTTCTCATCGATTTATGAGTTTTTGCAATACTAATCATATCTTTATCTATCCTTTAATTAACCAATCAGAGAAACTTAACATAATTCTTTGAAGACGTCTGTCTCACATACACTCACCTTATTTTTCTCTGTCCGACAATCTAATATAATATATATATTATGTGGGTCAACCTTTGCCGTGTATGTGTGTGTGTGCGTGTGTATGTGTACGCATATATATTTTTGTCTAACTCTCAGAGTGTTGGGGTGTGTGAATATAAGTGTACGTATTTGTACATAAGTAAGTGTGGTAGAGTTGTTACCGCCTCTTTCAGGTGAAGGTAGTATAGTGAAGGAGGAAGTATAACTTACGACAGTGATATGACAATAATTTTAAAATCTATATCTGTCATCGGCTTACTTTTTTCAAGAAGATTACAAAAATCGCCGCACTATATTTGAGAACATCTAAGTAAGAGAAAAGAATTAAAATATATTATGTCTAGTGTATCTTTAAATAACTCAATATGTGAATTAAGAATGTGAAGACTACATTTATATGCTCATATTTAGACGTTTAAAAGAATCTCCTGGCGCTCAGTTATATGCGATTCAGATATTTCATCTAGTAGACTAAGGTCTTCCTTCATATATAGATTTATGTCTGTATCTATATATGAGGGAAAGGTATATATGTACATACATACATATATACATACATACATACATACATGTATGTGTGTGTGTGCGTGCGTCTAAGTATGTATGTAAGTATGTATGTATCACTGACAACTGGCACTACGTCGGTTGCGACGACGAGGGATCCATTTGATCCAACCAATGAAACATCTTGCCTTTGATATTAACATGCATGTCGCTGAGCACTTCACATACACGTGCACACTCAATGTAATCCTCAGGAAGTTTCGTGGCACAGAGTGTAACAAGCCTGGCCCTTTGAAATACAGGTACTACTCATTTTTGCCAGTTGAGTGAACTGCAGCCACGTGAAATAAAGTGTCTTGCTCAAGGACACAATGTGCCGCCCGGAACCGAACTCACGACCTTACAATCGGGAGCCGAATACCCTAACCACTAAACCACGTGCCTTCACACACACACACACATATATGTAGATATGGAGACATATTTTTGTCTGAAATCCCAGATGAACCCACATTGCAGCAGGAGACTTGAAGAAAAGTATGTATGTATGTATGTATGTATGTGTGTGAATGTCGTTGTGACCGTGAGCCAAGCACCCTAACCACTCAACCACGCGCCTTCACATATATCTACATTACATATATATACGCACGCACACACACACACACACACATACACACACACATACACACACACACACACACATATATATATAGTAATATATAAAGGTAAGTCTAAGGATCAAGGTGTAGGAGGTTAGTAACCTTCGAACAGTCCGTAGAAGGTTATAGATCTTTCCCATATCGAATTTCGATAAGTTGAAAACGTTATTCACTGGGGTCGCCGTGTATACTCATAAAATCCAAATTTAAGGAATGGAGCAGATAAAAATCTAGGCTATATATATTTCTTAGCTAGCAGAACCTACCTCGGAAGTAGTAATTACCTAATTCTTGTAGGACAAAGTAGAATGTAAAGGTTTCGTTATTTGCTCCGTTAGCTGCCAGTACAGAATATTCATTTATCGATTCTCTTGTTTAAGAGCATCAAGCAACTAATGTATCACGTGTCATCGTAGGCTAATTCAGTGTTCATTTCTTACATTGCCATGTTATACTCAGACAAGGAAGAGCTGCACTCACACCTTTTTCAGGGCTACCGAGATATGAGCAGGAATGAACAACAATAAAAATCAAGAGAAGAAACTAATGTGTTACCTTTAGATCAGAGAGGTACAAACATATATGTATACACAACGACACACAGCAGAGGTTACTGAACTGTTTCCATCTATCAAATTTAGAATTAGAAACACGTAGTTACCGAGAAAACGTTTTTTTTCTTTCTATTATCTGTTTCAACCGGTGACTGTGGCACCACTATTAGCATTAATGCTTGTTTATTTTAGTCTCACTTCTCTTTTCGGTCTTCGTAATCGGTCCTAGTGTAGCAGAAAGTTGTGGAGAGCTACCTTTTTTTGCATTTCTTTCCGTGATGTGGGTTAATCTGATGTTTAAGATAAAAAATCGTTAAATTGTTCTTTGAACACATTTACATCTACACCTATTATAATTCTTTTGCGATATATATACACATACACTTATATACATGTTTAAGAATAAGCGTCTTCCACCGCAGGTTTGTCATTGTTAAGAAAATAATTATTGAAAACAAATCTTTAAAATCCGTGCTAGTAGCCAGCTTCAGGTATTTTATTTCATTATTTCAAATATATTTAATGATATTTGAAGAGGTGGAAGACGTTTTCATTTAAAGAGATTTCACATAGGCAAATCTCGGATTTGCATTGTAACACCTGAGTTTGATTTAGCCAATTGGCGTATGGAACATTATGAGTAAGCAAATGATTGATATATATAGTATGAATACGTACATACGTTTATATGCACACACACACACACACACACACACACACACACACACACACACACACACACACACACACACACACACACACACACACACACACACACACACACACACACACACACACACGTACACACACATCTTAGTTAATTTAATTTGCCCGAAATGTATACATATTCATGAACTGAATTCTATGTTCTGTTCGTTTATATATGTATATACATATGGTGTGTGTGTGTGTGTGTGTGTGTGCGTATGTGTGTGTGTGCGTGTGTGTGTGTGCTTGTGGGCGTGTGTATATATGCATATGCATATATATATATCTATATATATGCATACATGTATATATATATATATATATGTATATATATATACATATATATATATATATATATATATATATATATA